>NC_063051.1:2057500-2247500 GCF_018812025.1 Megalobrama amblycephala
CTTATTCGAGCTGAACACGTCGCGTTGAGCTCTCGTCACAAACCACCTCAATGAACAAAAGAATCCACTCTTATTATAAACTTATGTCCCAACACGTTAAACCTTTTGCTCACATTCATTGTTTCTGAACGCTTGTATACAGAATCCATTGTACTGACTGCAGCTATATGAGATGCTTTTCACATTTAAAAGAACAGTTCACCCTAAAAGGAAAATTCAGTCATCATTTACTCGCCCACATGTTGTTCCAAACCTCTATGACTTTTTTGCTTTCTTCTGTGAAACACAAAAGGAGACGTTTAGTAGAAAGTTCATGCTGCACTTTTGCATTCAATGAAATTGAAGAAAGCACAGTAAAAGCTGATGCTTTGTGAGAAAACAGGTCTAAATTGCTGATTGATTTTGGTAATCTTCCATTTGCATTTGTACATACATTGGCTCATAAACTGAACGCAGTGCACTATATGTGGGTGTGGGCATGAGATTTTAGAGCGACGGTGGAATAAAGAAAGCCATAATGCTCTGGAACCACGTGAGCGAGAGTAAATGATGACAGAATTCTCTTTATTGGGCGAACAATTCCTGTAAGCGTGCTTGTTTTGGTTTGTAGCTTGTGTTTGCTTGCTTTGGTGAGAAAGTACCTGTGCGCCTTTAACAGGGATATTTATTTTATCCTCCCGTAACCCTTTCGGAAATATATACTGCTGTTTACAACAGATGGACAGCTGAAATCCATTCTGGAAACATCAAAAGGAAAATAAAAAAAATGTAAAAATGAAAATAAATCTAAAGTGAAATCAAAAGCTGTCCTGTAATCTACACTCTAAAAAAAAATGCTGGGTTAAAAACAACCCAAGTTGGATTGAAAATGGACAAACCCAGCGATTGGGTTTGATCAATCAGCATCTAACTGTTTTATAGTCTTGTGTGTTTACTAAAGGAGCAGAGCTGCACATTAATAGTTAACATAAGAAGCTTCTCAACACTCTTCATATATGCATAACCTTTTCTTATGTACACAATATGGTTATGTCACGTGATGGCGACATGTTGCTTTTATTTCCCCTAAACGTCTTCAAACATGCCAGTAAAGACAGTTTGTTTCATGTTTACTTTGGTTATTCGAAATCATTAAATCCATAATCCTTCCTGCGGGGTTTTCAATCAGGTCTTTCTTATTGCGTAGCTTTTGCATTATAAATAATAAATGTCAGAGCAGACCTCGCTTCTTCGTAATGATTGTGACATTTCAAAATCAAAACGAGTGCACTCCACTTGCTGAAGAGTCAAATTTTCCCTCAACAAAAGACTTGACTCGAAGCCAACAAAATGACTAAGATCAGCACTTTGGTTATCATCAGACGCTCTGTCATTTTTCTGTTGCTTTTCATGCACTCAACTCCAGCACAATCCGCTCTGTCAACTCCAGAAGAACAGGCTGATTCTCAGAGCTGAGATTGAAAGAAAACATATTGCTCTTCTCTCTCAGATTAATCGATGGAGCGCACCTGTCTGTGTCTGTCTGTTCATTTAATGCTAAAAATCTAATTTTATAATAAATTAAATATATATTTTAACACAAGTGCAACAAAATTAAGAGCAAACAATGTCGATCCACATTTGGCTGAAGCTTTGTGATTTTATACATGAGCTCAGGGGAAAAGATGGCGTATCTTTATCAATAGGACATATTTCATATACTCTAATTAGACTCTTAAAGTCTCTCATGTCGTTCATTCTCACTGTCAACAAACACTTACTATAAAAAACACACTGTATTTAATAGGAATAATAATAAACTAGAAATATTAAAGCTAATAATATATAAGAATAATAATAAGGAAAAACATGTATATTATAGTTAAGAATGTATATATATATATATATATATATATGTATATAGCTATAATATATACACACACATATATATGTATATATATATATATATATATATATATATATATACATACACACACACACATATGAATAATTAATTTGAAAATTACATATTTAAGAATGTATAATAATAATAATAATGAATAAATTAGAAAAAATACATGACAGTTAATATCATATAATGTAATAAATAAAAAGTAATAAGTACATTTTTAATTAATAAAATAAGAATAAGAATAATGTAAAAAATATATATATATATATGTGTGTGTGTGTGTGTGTGTGTGTGTGTGTGTGTGTGTGTGTGTGTGTAAGAATAATAACACATTTGAAAAAAGCATTATTATTAATAAAGTGAGAATAATAATATATGTATTATATATATTTTTTTTCATTATTATTCCATCGATTAATATATATATATATATATATATATATATATATATATATATATATATATATATATATATATATATATATATTATTATTCTCACTTTATTAATAATAATGCTTTTTTCAAATGTGTTATTATTCTTACACACACACACATATACATATACACATATATATATTAGATATATATATATATATATATATTAGATAACAAGAATTAATAAGAAAATTAGAAAAACAAAAATTATGAAATTTAATATAAATTACAAAAAACATGCATATCACAGTTAAGAGTAATAATGAATAAGACAAAGGTGTATATTATAGCTAATAATATATTAGAATAATACTGATAATGATGATGATGATGGTCATGATTATGATGATTAAACTGGAAACAATAAATTAATCAACTACACTTCTTAATAACCTGAGTGGTGTTCGCTGTGTTTATAAATCACTAACACACAGTCTGAGCAGCAGTAATGCTGATGTTTGCCTTTGACCAAACCCAACTGAACACTCACGCTGTCTGCTGATACACAACAACACAGTCTGACCCTCACACGGCCGCGCACGTGTCTCTGCTGTAAATCCAGTGTTTTATAGGCACTCTGTGTGATTGACAAACTTCATCTGATCTTTCAATGGCTCTCGGGTTTCTGAGAGTAACGCGAGTACAGGTTCAATCCGTCACCTTGTCTGGACAACTCGAGATGTTTGGGCAACATTCCCCAACAGCTTTATTCATACAGCGCTGACCGCGTTCGCTAAGAGACACAATCTAGACTTACACTCGCCCTGCTGCGCATTATAATGAGCTAGTCATAATTACACATAATTGCAGTGTACTCACATCTCAACAACAGGTTTGAAGTAAGTACACAGTTAGCCAAGACAGTTTGCCAGAACAATAGCTGGTGAATTTTGATTGTAATTATTAGTGCATCAGTCTTTTGTTAATTGTAAGTCGCAGAAAGCAGCACTTCTCAACTGGTTTTGTTCCAAATCTTGCACTAGACATCAAGTGGTTCCACAACTGTTTATCATATGAGAGTAAACAAAAATGTCCTTAAAAGAATTGAAACTCCAATGTTGTTTCTACATGCTTCATGCTCTAATAATTATTGGCTGCTGAAAGCATGAAACCATTTGTGCCCAAATACCTAATGGAATTTATTTTGCTATCAAACACATGATTATTCACATTTTTTAAATTTGCATTTAGCATTGATTTTGAACAGACCTGTGGTCCGTTTTTAGGATCTGATCCATCAGTTGAGATTCACTCACACGCAATTCAAATAGAAAATGACTATGATCACATGTGCAGCAATATGATTATTTCCAATGATCAGAGTGAGATGTGAACATGACACGAGCAAACTTTTTCACTCCTGTTTACATGATTATTCTTACACTCTCAAAAATGCTGGGTTAAAAACAACCCAAGTTGGGTTGAAAATGGACAAACCCAGAGACTGGGTTGGTTTAACCCAGCGACTGGGTTGTTTTAACCAGGTGAATGGGTTAACCCAGCAAATGGGTTGTTTTAACCCAGCGATTGGGTTATTTTAACCAGGTGAATGGGTTAACCCAGCAAATAGGTTGTTTTAACCCAATGGTTGGGTTGTTTTAACCAGGTGAATGGGTTAACCCAGCATATGGTTTTTTTAACCCAGCGAATGGTTTGTTTTAACCCAGCGAATGGTTTGTTTTAACCCAGTGAATGGGTTGTTTTAACCAGGTGAATGGGTTAACCCAGCAAATAGGTTGTTTTAACCCAGCAAATAGGTTGTTTTAACCCAGCAATTGGGTTATTTTAACCCAGCAAATGGGTTGTTTTAACCCAGCGAATGGTTTGTTTTAACCCAGCGATTGGGTTGTTTTAACCAGGTGAATGGGTTAACCCAGCGAATAGGTTGTTTTAACCTAGCAATTGGGTTGTTTTAACCCAGCAAATGGGTTGTTTTAACCAGGTGAATGGGTTAACCCAGCAAATAGGTTGTTTTAACCCAGCAATTGGGTTGTTTTAACCCAGCAAATGGGTTGTTTTAACCAGGTGAATGGGTTAACCCAGCAAATAGGTTGTTTTAACCCAACAATTGGGTTGTTTTAACCCAGCAAATGGGTTGTTTTAACCCAGCAAATGGGTTGTTTTAACCCAGCAAATGGGTTGTTTTAACCCAGCAAATGGGTTGTTTTAACCCAGCAAATGGGTTGTTTTAACCTAGCGAATGGGTTAACCCAGCATATGGTTTGTTTTAACCCAGCGATTTGGTTGTTTTAACCCAATGATTGGGTTGTTTTAACCCAGCGAATGGGTTGTTTTAACCAGGTGAATGGGTTAACCCAGCAAATGGGTTGTTTTAACCCAGCGATTGGGTTATTTTAACCAGGTGAATGGGTTAACCCAGCAAATAGGTTGTTTTAACCCAATGGTTGGGTTGTTTTAACCAGGTGAATGGGTTAACCCAGCATATGGTTTTTTTAACCCAGCGAATGGTTTGTTTTAACCCAGCGAATGGTTTGTTTTAACCCAGTGAATGGGTTGTTTTAACCCAGCGAACGGGTTGTTTTAACCAGGTGAATGGGTTAACCCAGCAAATAGGTTGTTTTAACCCAGCAAATAGGTTGTTTTAACCCAGCAATTGGGTTATTTTAACCCAGCAAATGGGTTGTTTTAACCCAGCGAATGGTTTGTTTTAACCCAGCGATTGGGTTGTTTTAACCAGGTGAATGGGTTAACCCAGCGAATAGGTTGTTTTAACCTAGCAATTGGGTTGTTTTAACCCAGCAAATGGGTTGTTTTAACCAGGTGAATGGGTTAACCCAGCAAATAGGTTGTTTTAACCCAGCAATTGGGTTGTTTTAACCCAGCAAATGGGTTGTTTTAACCAGGTGAATGGGTTAACCCAGCAAATAGGTTGTTTTAACCCAGCAATTGGGTTGTTTTAACCCAGCAAATGGGTTGTTTTAACCCAGCAAATGGGTTGTTTTAACCCAGCAAATGGGTTGTTTTAACCTAGCGAATGGGTTAACCCAGCATATGGTTTGTTTTAACCCAGCGATTTGGTTGTTTTAACCCAATGATTGGGTTGTTTTAACCCAGCGAATGGGTTGTTTTAACCCAGCGAATGGGTTGTTTTAACCCAGTGGTTAGGTTGTTTTAACCAGGTGAATGGGTTAACCCTCTGGAGTCTGAGGCTGATTTGGGGCCTGGAGAAGTTTTGACATGCCCTGACATTTGTGCTTTTTTCAGTTGTTCATAAACATATTAATGACACAAGTGTCATTACACTGTATTCAGCACAAACTAGGCTACCATAATATGCGAGGAACATGTGTGTACATGTTTGTGTTTTTGAAGGAATAACGTTTATGCGTGGTTACTGAAAAAACAAAAAACTTAAGTCACTGATATAAGGCCAATAAAAGTATATTAAATCTGTGTTCACAAGACTTTTGGGTATTGAAGGTTGTAGACTAGAGTTTTTGCTTCAAAATTATGTAAAAATTATGCTGACTACTCTTTCATTTATAACAATATACTGATTTAGTTTTTGTAAGACACTTTTTGCCAAGAAACACGGTATGCGAGGAGGCGTGAATCTCCATGAATAATGGCTCATTCTCACCTGTGAAGACAAAAGAATTGAATAGTAATGACCTGAAAAGACTTGCATATTAATGAGGCATTTCAGTCAGGTAGGCTGTGAAAAAAAACTTCTGTGATGTCTCAAGCTCATCATGGTATATGAAACATACAGAAAAATTTTATTACAATATAAAATAATGGTTTTATATTATACTTTAAAATATAATGTATTTCTGTGATGCAAAGAGTCTGAATATAGGCTTTTAGTTTAAAAGCATGCACATTTGGAGAAATACAGGATTCTCATATGTTTATGTCAATTTTCTATACAGAGGAGTTATTTTTTATTTAATATTCATTGTTATCTCTATGAGCGCTGGTGTTTGCAATTCATACTGCAGCCGGAGGGCGCTCTGTGCATTTTAGTCCACAAATTCACCTAAGAAGAAGACGATATTCCATGAATGGTGTTTACCAATTCATACTACAGCCGGAGGGCGCTAAAGAAACAAAAACTCACTTAAAACTTATCATTAGAAGAAAACAAACAGGAATTTACTGAATGTCTTCCAGAGATCGCTAACCATGGCTTTTTCATCCAGATAAACAATTTTCAAGGCAATAAATACACGATTGAGATGATGAATGCATGTGTTGTCTCTGAATTTGCCTGTGAATAGCGCTGGCTCCGTGGGTGTGGCCGCATTAGTGGGTAATGAGCTGAATCACGGACTTCTGACATGGCTCTCTTTTCATACAGATTACATAAACACAGAATGTTTGTTTTCGATTTGACTTGCACGATTTAAAACCTGACATTTCAACGTTTTGTTAGACATAAGTATGAATTTTTTGTGATTAGTATTCACTAAGTTACACTTCATTTTCTGAGAACTATCAGATTGGACTTCGTTCAGAGGGAGATGAGAGATCACGCATCATGTTAGTTTTCTTTATTTTACAAAAAGCACAACATTTTGTTTTTACTCTGAGTGTATACAAATAAAAGGAGATATTCTATAGTTTCAATTGATGTATTACTTATGTCTCTATGACAAAAAATGACAGAGTATTTTAAGTCTGTTTTGCTGCAATGTGAAAAAAAACCCTGCAAAACGCGCCGGCGCGTTTTTAGACCTCAGAGTGTTAACCCAGCAAATGGGTTGTTTTAACCCAGTGGTTGGGTTGTTTTAACCAGGTGAATGGGTTAACCCAGCAAATAGGTTGTTTTAACCCAGCAAATAGGCTGTTTTAACCCAGCAAATGGGTTGTTTTAACCTAGCGAATGGGTTGTTTTAACCCAGCGATTGGGTTGTTTTAACCAGGTGAATGGGTTAACCCAGCAAATAGGTTGTTTTAACCCAGCAATTGGGTTGTTTTAACCCAGCAAATGGGTTGTTTTAACCCAGCAAATGGGTTGTTTTAACCCAGCGAATGGTTTGTTTTAACCCAGCGAATGGTTTGTTTTAACCCAGCGAACGGGTTGTTTTAACCAGGTGAATGGGTTAACCCAGCAAATAGGTTGTTTTAACCCAGCAATTGGGTTATTTTAACCCAGCAAATGGGTTGTTTTAACCCAGCGAATGGTTTGTTTTAACCCAGTGAATGGGTTGTTTTAACCAGGTGAATGGGTTAACCCAGCAAATGGGTTGTTTTAACCCAGCGAATGGGTTGTTTTAACCAGGTGAATTGGTTAACCCAGCAAATGGGTTGTTTTAACCCAGCAAATGGGTTGTTTTAACCCAGCAAATGGGTTGTTTTAACCCAGCGAATGGGTTGTTTTAACCCAGTGGTTGGGTTGTTTTAACCAGGTGAATGGGTTGACCCAGCAAATGGGTTGTTTTAACCCAGCAAATAGGTTGTTTTAACCCAGCGAATGGTTTGTTTTAACCCAGTGGTTAGGTTGTTTTAACCAGGTGAATGGGTTAACCCAGCAAATAGGTTGTTTTAACCTAGCAATTGGGTTGTTATAACCCAGCAAATGGGTTGTTTTAACCAGGTGAATGGGTTAACCCAGCAAATAGGTTGTTTTAACCCAGCAATTGGGTTGTTTTAACCCAGCAAATGGGTTGTTTTAACCCAGCAAATGGGTTGTTTTAACCTAGCGAATGGGTTGTTTTAACCCAGTGGTTAGGTTGTTTTAACCAGGTGAATGGGTTAACCCAGCAAATGGGTTGTTTTAACCCAGTGGTTGGGTTGTTTTAACCAGGTGAATGGGTTAACCCAGCAAATGGGTTGTTTTAACCCAGCGAATGGGTTGTTTTAACCCAATGATTGGGTTGTTTTAATTTAAGTTGTAACTAATTTAAGTTGTAACTTCTTCCTGAGTCTCTCCATCAGTGTCGACTCCGGTTTGAACAATGTAAGGCTGAACACCGTTACTGACAATCCTCATTTTGGCTGGTTTAAAAATGCTCTAAAAATGACTGGCTGCTAAAAGCCCAAAACCACTGAAATTAAAGAGATATTTGTGCCAAAATATCTAATGTAAAAATAAATGCATCTATTTATTCTGCGATCAACATAATGCATATTTTTCTTCATGTGACGTGTTTTTGGGACCTGATCCATTTTGGGAGATGCGATTCAAATGTAAAACGAGAGTTTTTAAGCACATCTCTGTAAAGTGTGCTGTGATGAAGTGAATGTGATCCTCACTGAATCGCTCTAATGCTCTCTCACCATGTGCACATTGAGCATCACAGCAGAAGATCATGTGACTCCTCTGGTGTGTGTCCATCTTCTGTGAATCAGAGGCCTGCAGACGCTCGCATCGCTCAGTCAAATGCAGAGTTTGCTGTTAGGATGATATTATAAGCTGTCAGGCCCTACGAGAGAAAAGAAACACAAAACGTTAATAAGTAATCATAAACCTCATCATGATGATTTGGCCTTTCCATGTTTTTGACAGCATCACGGACATATTTAAACATTACAGGGCTTCTCGTTCGGATCAGATCCACACTGAGGAATCACAACAAGTGTGACCTTTACCAAACATGGAGGATGAAAGAGAAAAGGTCACATGAGGAGGAGGAAGATGGAGGAGGAGGAGGAGAGAAAACAAAAAGTATTCTTACAAATAATACACAAATCAGCCACTTGCATCTGATTATTAGGGTGTTGAGGTTTCCAGGCGGCGTTATTTTAGTATGTTTTCTATACTATTATTATAGTATGTATTATTAATTTAAATTCTTTTAATTTTATATTTTCAGTTTTTATTTTAATTTTTGTATAAATGTTAGTAAGTTTGCTTTTGTCATTTTATTATTATTTTTTATATTTCTATTTAGCTTTAATTTATTTGTATTTCAGTTTTAGTTTTTTAGTAATTTTTGTACTTTGACTTATTTTATTTCTCTTCGATGTCAGGGCAACATTTTAAATTTTCGTACATTTTTCCCCTATTTTATTTTATTATTTTATTTTAAACAAAATTATTTAAAATTATTTAATAAAATATTTAAATAATTTAAATATTTTTAAAAACTAATTATTATCAGGGTGTTACTATGCAGTGTTATTTTAGTATTAAATATATGCTATTATAGTATTTATTATTATTTTGAATTATTTTTATTTTTTCAGGTTTTATTCAAATTTTTGTTTTAGCAATTTTGTTACTTGCTTTTGTCATTTTCTATAGTTTTCTTTATATTTCTTTTTAGCTTAAATTTAATTTTCAGTTTTAGTTTTAGTAATTTCAGTAATTCCATTGCAGTTTGTTGCCAAGGTAACATATCTAATTTTTGTTATTTTTATAATCTAATATCTATTTATTTTATTTTATTTTATTTTGATTACATTTTTTTTTTATGCCAACTTTATTTCAATTATCAAAATGATTTTAATAATTTTTCAAAGTTTTATTTTTTTATCTAATATATATAAATTTATTTTTAATTTAATTAATTATCAGGGTGTTGCTATGCTGTTGCTAGGCAGTGTTATTTTAGTATTATTTAAATGCTATTTATTGTTTATTATTAGTTTAAATTGGCTTTTATTTTTAGATTTCTTATTTAAATTCTAGTTTGAGTTTTAGTCATTTTATTTGCTTTTGTCATTTTATTAGTTTTTTATATTTCTTTTTAGCTTAATTTTAATTTCGGTTTTAGCTTTAGCAATTTTAGTACTTTAATTTATTTTATTTAAGTTAATTGCCAAGGTGACATATCTAATTTTCCTTTAATTTTTTCATCTAATATTTATATTATATTTTGTTTTATCTCAACAGTTTCCACAGTGAAAAATAGCAACATCTAAATTTATTCAAGTCAAAAATATTAATTTAACGTAACTGATTCGACCCAAATACATTCAATTATACCAACTTGTTAAAGGGTTAATCAGGTGAAATAGCTCTTTAAGGAAAGAATTGAAGGTTGCCACTTTTTACAATGCAGGGTTTTGTATATGATGCAATAGCATGGTACTGTATACATCAAAATACCATGGTATTGTCATCTGATCTTATCATTTTACCACCCTAGTGTTTTTTTGTGCAGGTGAGCAGATCATAATGTGATGCGATCAAAGCTTTACTCTGTTAAACGCAGTGAACATCAGACTTCTGCTGAAACTAAAAGAAGATAAAGATCTGACGCAGCCTTTGTTGAAATGACAATACATGCTGCGACTTAATGAAGCAGCTTTTTAGTCAACATCTTTGAATTTGTCCCGTAAAAACCTACTTTGAGACCAGCAGAAAATAAGAATTGTGATTTTGTAATTGCATTAGGGCAGGAACGCACAGGACTCTTTGGGATTCAATCAAATTAAACACAGATATCTCAGATTGGATTGCTGCTAAATTAGATTTCTGGCTACCAAAAAACAAGGAATGTAATCTCATTCTGCCCCGAAAATATATAAAAAAATCTGTTCCGTGCACAACAAACCGATGCTAATCTAAATCCATCAGATATATTAAAACACAAGGAAAATATACTGGCGGAGAACATAACGTATGAAGACAAAACTGACCCAAAATCAGTCTGGATGAAACATCCTGTGGGAATTCCACCTATATGAGCATTATGAGATTAATGCTGCGCTCCATTCTCGGAAAGTCGGAATTTCCAAACTCTTACTTGGAAAAAATGCAACAGAATGCAGCTTGAAAATTTAAAACAACGAACCAGGTTATGATTGACTACTAAAACTAAAGTTATTAAAAACATTTCAGTTTTCATTTTAATTTTAGTCATTATGGGTTATAATTCATGTCATTATCATTTTAGTAGTTAGTTTAGTTAGTTTTAGTAATTTTAGTACTTTAACTAAAAGTTGTTTTATTTCAGTTATTTGCCAAGGCAACATTTCTAATTTAAATTTTTTTGATTATGTAATATTTATATTTTATTTCTGCTTTTTTTCAAGTTTAAGTTTTGGGTCATTATCTTTAACTAAAACTAAAACTTAAGCTATTAAAACCATTTTTGTTAACCATTTCTAATTTAAAATTTTATTTTATTATGTTTATTTTTTATTGAATATTTATATTTTATTTTATTTCATCTTTTTTCAAGTTTAAGTTTAGGGTATATATATATATATATATATATATATATATATATATATATATATATATATATATATATAACTAAAAAAGTCAATCTAATTTGAAGCACTACAATTGACAGGAAATAAATAAAAAATACAACTAAAACTGAAAAAAATAAACCTAAATTAATTTAATATTTATATAATATTTTAGATTATATAACACAATTTAATTATTTAAATAATAAATTATTAAATATTTATTTAAATATTTAATAATTTTATTTAAAAAAATTATACTACTACTAATATTTATTTTAAAAATTACATTAAAAATGGCCAAAGCACATAGTAAAACCACAAAAAAATATCCAAAAATACAATGAAAACTGAAAATATAAAAATAAAAGCACATTCAAAATATTAATAAAAACTCTAATAGCATTTACTAAAATAACCCTGGCCAAGACGCAGGTGTATGATGTAATGTGACCATGCGGCATCAGGTAAATGTAAACAGTTTATATAAACATGCTCAGGGTATTTTCCTAACCAGCTGCACCACTTACAATCCAGTTTAACCCAGATATTCTACACTGAACCGCCTCACGCTGACAAATAAACCTCTTCCATCATATGTGTGTAAGAGTTTAGCTAATCAAGAGCCCGTCCGCAGGTCCCTCGCCTGTCCTTGCATCTTCAGAGCGGCGCTAAAAGGTTCAGCTGAGGTAACGACACAAAGTGAGCCACTTATCAGATCATTGAGGTGCAGCAGATTCACACCAGACACCTCACTAAAACTAATAAGCTAAGTATGCAGCGCAGCCGGGGACCGGCGGGGGTCTGGAGACACTCCTAATAATTGGGATGATCATCACACACACCAACACAAACACACACATGCACATATAAGACACCTTATTCAAGAGTAATGCATAATGAACATGGTGAAATGGACTATTTTACTCAATATTTGTGTGTTCTGCATATTTTTATGCTTACTAAAGCATTAATTTAGCAACATGTTAATGTCAAACTCAATTGTAACTAGTGTTAAGTTACTTTTAAAAGTAATGCATTACAAAGTTGCGTTTCTCCCTAAAAATGTAACTAATTGTGTTAGTTACTTTTTATGGAAAGTAATGTGTTACGTTACTTTTGCGTTACTTTTTCCTCATCTGGGCTGGGTTTGTTTTTTAATTACAAAAAAAACCCAAAAGTTATTTTTGGCAAAAATGTAAAGTCCCTTTCACACCAAAAGTGAAATAAATGAGCTGAAGGAAATGCAAATTCACACCTGTAAGTCTGTGTTTATTAATATGGCTGAACTGAAGGTCAGCAGCAAAGACATTGCTTAATAAAGTGAGATTAAATACATAAAGTGTATTTGTGTAATTTAACATATTTAATTATTGCTGGTTTGCGTAATATTGCGAGTTCGCGTTTCACTGTTTTTATTTAGATTTTGAGGAATACTGAATCAGTTTTTGTGTGAGAGGAGTAAATGTGTTCACATTTAGTCTAGAACTACAATCTGCTGCAATATTGTTACATTATGATGAGACCCCACTTCATCCAAAATTCATCAAAACTTATTTTTTTCAGTACAAAACAAATGATAAACTTTGACAAAAAGTAATTTTTATTGTCATAATTGAGATTTCATAATATTTAGATATGAATCCAACTGAAAAAACTTGTGAAAAGATGTGAAAACAGCAAATAGTGGAGCTCTGCAACATCTACTGGATAAAGTGATCATTTTTTTTACTTTTAAAACTGCATTTTCCAAAAGATGGGCAAAAATCTTACACTAAACCATGTCAAATTATCCATGTTATCCCCATGAATGAAAGTTAGAAATGTGGGTCTTTTATAAAGTGAATTTTACATAAAAAGCTGTTTTTGTATAAAAACCTATTCAACAAAATAGTTTTTTATTTATTTATATAAATTTAAAAGATATGATAAATCCTCCAAAAACTGCACACATATGAAGTAAAAACATTAATAAACAAAGTAAAATTACATTTGTTTTTTAAAAAACAATTATTTTGTTACAAAATTACATTTTGTTGCCTGGGGTCTCTGGAGACCCCAAAGATCCTGAGTGTGATTTTTTTTCTACACAAATATAAAAACAACATATCACTCCAATTTTTTTTTTTTTTTGTAGATCTAGAAAGTGTTAACTACTGTACAAAGTTTCATGTCATTCGGACAAAGAGAACATTTTTTATTTTAACAAATGTTGTTTGGGGTCTAAAAAGACCCCAAAGACCCTATAAGGGTTAAAAAACAAACCCAGCCCAGATGAGAAAAA
Organism: Megalobrama amblycephala; assembly: GCF_018812025.1. Lineage (NCBI taxonomy): Eukaryota > Metazoa > Chordata > Actinopteri > Cypriniformes > Xenocyprididae > Megalobrama > Megalobrama amblycephala. The sequence continues at coordinate 2,071,219 of NC_063051.1, forward strand.
GTAACGCAAAAGTAACTAAAATAAATGGCTCAGTCAATAAATGGAAAAACAAAGTAATCTGCATTTGAAAAAGTAACTCAGATATTTTGTTGTCAATTTAAAAGTAAAGCGTTACTTTACTAGTTACTTGAAAAAGTAATCCGATTACATAACTTGCATTACTTGTAATGTGTTACCCCAACACTGATTGTAAGAGACTAGTGTTTCTTGTACACTATTTTATGTGGAGTTGAATGGAGTGTTTCAAATCAATCACTTATAAACAGGGCCTAAAATTAACACAATGCAATGTTGTGAGAACATGAATGTGAACAAATGTCGCTTGGGACAATACTGTTTAAAGAGGACCTATTATGCCCCTTTTCACAAGATAGTCTCTGGTGTCTCCAGAATGTGTCTGTGAAATTTCAGCTCAAAATACCCCACATATCATTTATTATAGCTTGTCAAATTTGCCTCTATTTGGGTGTGAGCAAAAACACGCCATTTTTGTGTGTGTCCCTTTAAATGCAAATGAGCTCCGCTTTCCAGAAGAGGGCGGAGCTTTAACAGCTCAACAACAACAAAGCTGGAGAATCTCACGCAGCCAAAATGACGAAAGTGTTCAGCCTTACATTGTTCAAACCGGAGTCGACACTGATGGAGAGACTCAGGAAGAAGTTACAACTTTTAGAATGTCTTTACTGTCACTTTTGATCAATTTAATGCATCTTTGATGAATGAAAATATTAATTTCTTTAAAAAATTCTGAAGCCAAATGTTTCTTTGGTACTGTGTACATACACTGCCATAGTCTTTCTCCTTTTGCATGGCACTGCTGCAATCTTTAATTTCTCTCCAAACTTTCTCATCTACATTATAAGGATTCAAAACAAGTTACAATTGATTAGCTAACAAACCACAATACAGCACAAGCTCAAACGCTATCAGGGCAGAATCACGCTCTGCACATCTGAAAGGCTTGAAGGAATGCCGCGCGGGTTATGTAATGTGTCGGCAATATTCCAGCAGTTCATCTAGAAGAATAAAGAATGACAGGTTTATCTTGACAACATCACAATGTTCTCCAGAGCCAAAGTTTGGAAAAATCTCTCCCTGAGAAGTGAACATCTCATTCCATGCTTCGAAAACGCCACATTTGAGTAAGAAACACACGCATCTAAACCCTATTAAACATACTGTATCTGGTCAATTAAAGGATTAGTTCAGTTAAGAATTCAAATTTCCGGATAATTTACTCATCCCCATGTCATCCAAAATGTTTATGTCTTTCTTTCTTCAGTTGAAAAGAAATGAAGGTTTTTCAGTTTAATATAACTGCAAAAAAATGAAAACTTTTTTAGAACATTTTACAGTGCAATGCTATTAATTTCTTTCTTAAGCATTCTTAAATCAAGATACACTTACTGAAAAAGCAAAATGACTTAAAATATTAAGTTTTGATTTCTGAAAAAAGTCAAAAGTAAGTGATTTTATCCTTAAAACAAGAACAAATATGAGCCAACAGGGGTTAAACTTCATTCAAGTGGAAAACAAGATTATTTGTTACATTCTAAAAAATGCTGGGTTAAAAACAACCCAAGTTGGGTTAAAAATGGACAAACTCAGCAATTGGGTTGTTTTAACCCAGCAGTTGGGTTAAATGTTTGCCCAACCTGCTGCGTAGTTTTATTTAACTCAACTATTGTTTAAAAAATTACTGTATGGCTTGCTTAAAATGAACCCAAAGTATGATGAAAATTAACATTTATTAATAAGTTTAATGAATAATAATTAAACAATAAACTATTATTAATAAATGTTCACCTTTTGATTATTATTGTTGCCTCTAGTAATTTTGTGTCTGATTTTGTGTTCATTTTAATCCAGACATATACTCATTTTTAAACTATAGTTGCGTTAAATAAAAATACCCAGCACGTTGGGCAAACATTTAACCCAGTCGCTGGGTTAAAACAACCCAATCTCTGGGTTTGTCCATTTTCAACCCAACTTGGGTTGCATATTTTTCAGTAAACAAAACTTAATATCTTCAGTCATTTTGCTTTTTCAGTAAATGTTTAGATATTCGTACTGGAAAACAAGACAAAAATACATCATTCTTTGCATGTGCCATATTTGAATATGTGCAACTTGAGAGCAGATTATCAGAAAATAACATCTTAAATTTACATCTCATGTCGCACAGACTATTTTCATGGTGTTTATTGTGCCTTTTTAAGTGCTTTACAGCTTCCGTACCAAACATTTACTGTAGTGTGAACATTTACCTAAACATTGAGGTGAATTTTCATTTTTAGGTGAACTTTCACTGCTCACAGCGAGTAAACCAAGCTGTTACCTACTGCAACACAACAACAAAATAAGACGAGACGAAGCAAGCAAGTTGTTGTTTTGACGAGCGTGGAGAAATATCTTTTTAGTTAGGCTGTCTGAGCGAATGTCGCATTATGTGGACTACAGATTTTTGCCATCTAGTAAAGTTACATAAGCTACTTTCAGCTCATGACACACTTAAACAAGCAAAGGTTACACAACCTCACTAACTGCACTTTGCCTTTGAATAGCCCTACAAATGAAGTAGGTGTACAGGAATTTACAAGAGCTGACGAGAAAACATTGCGGTGGATTCCTGCCTTTGTTTGGAGGGTTGCACATTAAAACCTGTTTTTGCATTAGAAATAAAGTCCAGCTGGATGGTATTTCCTCCCTAACGGCTGACTCACAGGAAGTAAGAAGAGGAAGAGGAAAAAAAATAAGAGGAGAATATGAAAAACATAAAGTCAGGATTGAAAAGAGAAGGTTGAAAAACATGATACACAAAGCCATCAGGCTTTTTAGCGAGCGAGAGAGAAAGTGAGGGGGGAGGAAGTGTTGTTTTTCACCATTATGCGCGCGGCCCCTGCTTATGGATTCAGAGAGGAGGGTGTTCGGAAAGTGTTGGAGGCTTTCATTGAGGCATTAATGTTTTAAGAGTAACATGGCTTTTTTATCAGAAGTACATTTTTCCCATTTCTCTCTTGGCTCTTGATGTAAGCTGTGTGTTAGTGTGCGTAACAGGATTTTCCTTTTATCTCACATGATTATGTTACCACACTGGTCTCTCTCTCTTTCTATCTGGATCATTGTGGACTCTGTCTATCGCGGGTTTAGGACCAGCGCCAATGCTAGCAACAAACACTGGATAAACAGATGAGATGTCCATGAAAATTCCTCAAGCATGTTGTTTATTCCTAATGAAACACATCTATAATTTCATTGGTTAATGGGTTTATAGATGCAACAAGAGTTCAGATGTGTGTATGTGCTGCAGCTCCAGCATTTCTTTAAGGGTTTCACTGTTTTAATCTCCTCTTTTGCCTTTAGTTTAAATGGTTATGAGGATAGATAGATAGATAGATAGATAGATAGATAGATAGATAGATAGATAGATAGATAGATAGATAGATAGATAGATAGATAGATAGATAGATAGATAGATAGATAGATAGAACGATAGAAATAACAATAGATGGATAGATAGATAGATAGAAAGAACAATAGATAGAATGATAGAACGATGTATAGAATGATAGATAGATAGATAGATAGATAGATAGATAGATAGAACAATAGATAGAATGATAGAATGATAGTATGATAGAATGATGTATAGAATGATAGAAATAACAATAGATGGATAGATAGAACAATAGAAAGAACAATAGATAGAATGATAGAACGATGTATAGATAGATAGATAGATAGATAGATAGAACAATAGATAGAATGATAGAATGATAGTATGATAGAATGATGTATAGAATGATAGAAATAACAATAGATGGATAGATAGAACAATAGAAAGAACAATAGAAAGAACAATAGATAGAATGATAGAACGATGTATAGATAGATAGATAGATAGAAAGAACAATAGATAGAATGATAGAATGATAGTATGATAGAATGATGTATAGAATGATAGCAATAACAATAGATAGATAGATAGATGTATAGAATGATAGAAATAACAATAGATAGATAGATGATAGAAGAAACTATAGAATGAAGGTTAGATAGAACAAATGATAGATAGATAGATGATAGATAGATAGATAGATAGAAATAACAATAGTTAGATAGATAGATTGATAGATAGATAGATAGAATGAACAATAGATAGATAGAAGAAACGATAGAATGAACGATAGATAGAACAAATGATAGATAGATAGAATGATAGATAGAACGAACGAACAATAGAACGAACAAAAGAATGACAGATAAAACGAACGATAGAACGAATGAAAGAACGATAGATAGAACGAATGAAAGAATGATAGAACAAACAAATGAACAAATGATAGAACAAATGATAGATAGATAGATAGATAGATAGATAGATAGATAGATTGATAGATAGAACGAATGAACGATAGATAAAATGAACAAACAAACAAACATACAATAGAGCGAACGAAACAGATATATACAATGAACGATCAAACAAACGATAGATGGATAGACAGAACGAATGAATGACATAGAATGAACAAAAGAACGACAGATATAATGAACGAATGAACGATAGATAAAATGAACAAACAAACAAACATACGATAGAACGAACAAAACATAGATATATACAATGAACGAACAAACAAACGATAGATAGATAGACAGAACGAATGAATGAATGACATCGAATGAACAAAAGAACGACAGATATAACGAACGAATGAACGATAGATAAAATGAACAAAGAAACAAACATACGATAGAACGAACGAAAGATAGATATATACAATGAACGAACAAACAAACGATAGATAGAACTAATGATAGAACGAATGATAGATAGACATACAGAATGAACGAACGGCAGACAGACAGACAGAACGAACGAATGACATAGAATGAACAAACGAACGATAGATATAATGAACGAATGAACGTTAGATAAAATGAACAAACAAATGAACGATAGAATGAATGAAAGAGATATATACAATGAACGAACAAACAAACAATAGATAGACAGATAGACAGAACGAATGAATGACAGAATGAACAAAAGAACGACAGATATAACGAATGAATGAACGATAGATAAAATGAACAAACAAACAAACATACAATAGAGCGAACGAAACATAGATATACAATGAACGATCAAACAAACGATAGATAGATAGATAGATAGATAGATAGATAGATAGACAGAACGAATGAATGACAGAATGAACAAAAGAACGACAGATATAACGAACGAATGAACGATAGATAAAATGAACAAACAAACAAACATACAATAGAGCGAACGAAACATAGATATACAATGAACGATCAAACAAACGATAGATAGATAGATAGATAGATAGACAGAACGAATGAATGACAGAATGAACAAAAGAACGACAGATATAACGAATGAATGAACGATAGATAAAATTAACAAACAAACAAACATACGATAGAACGAACAAAACATTGATATATACAATGAACGAACAAACAAACGATAGATAGATAGACAGAATGAATGAATGAATGACATAGAATGAACAAAAGAACGAAAGATATAATGAACGAATGAACGATAGATAAAATGAACAAACAAACAAACATACGATAGAACAAACAAAACATAGATATATACAATGAACGAACTAACAAACGATAGATAGATAGACAGAACGAATGAATGAATGACAGAATGAACAAAAGAACGACAGATATAACGAACGAATGAACGATAGATAAAATGAACAAACAAACAAACATACAATAGAGCGAACGAAACATAGATATACAATGAACGATCAAACAAACGATAGATAGATAGATAGATAGATAGACAGAACGAATGAATGACAGAATGAACAAAAGAACGACAGATATAACGAATGAATGAACGATAGATAAAATTAACAAACAAACAAACATACGATAGAACGAACAAAACATTGATATATACAATGAACGAACAAACAAACGATAGATAGATAGACAGAATGAATGAATGAATGACATAGAATGAACAAAAGAACGACAGATATAACGAACGAATGAACGATAGATAAAATGAACAAACAAACAAACATACGATAGAACAAACAAAACATAGATATATACAATGAACGAACTAACAAACGATAGATAGATAGACAGAACGAATGAATGAATGACATAGAATGAACAAAAGAACTACAGATATAACGAACGAATGAACGATAGATAAAATGAAAGATAGATATATAGAATGAACGAACAAACAAATGATAGATAGAACTAATGATAGAACGAATGATAGACATACAGAATGAACGAACAGCAGACAGACAGACAGAACGAGCGAACGACATAGAATGAACAAACAAACTATCAAATAGAATGAACGATAGAATGAATGATAGACATACAGAACAAACGAACAGCAGACAGACAGAACGAACGAATGAATGAACGACAGACAGATAGATAGACAGAACGAGTGTTAAACAGGCCTCTCTCAGTCTGTGCATATGAACAGGCCTCTGAAAGAGCTACAATTAAATATTTATCACCAATAGCTATATTTATCATAAATATTCATAAGATACAGCTGTTATTTTTCAGCATGTGGAACATAACATTCAGCAATTACGCCACGGTCGAGATGTAGGAGGGTATGAGATCTTTAGCTTGAAAGCGTTCTCCATCTCCTTTAGTTCGGATGAGAGATGCTGCTGCTGTATGAAGGTGACTGTGAGCTCCATTCATTACTGATGGAGAGATACTGTTATTCCAGCGCTGGAGAATAAAACACACAATGGAGAACCTGGAAATCTTTCTACTGTTTTCCACACACACACACACACACACACACACACACATATATTAAGGCTTCTGGCTTCAAAGTGTTGTCAAGTATACGCTGAAAATGTACATTCTCTTCTGTATGATCAAATGCTCTCTAAGATGCTCCTAATTAAAAGTCCAACACTCAATGCAAATACATCTGATGCAGAACATACTGAAGCATCAACATGTATATATTCATCCTATAGCACTGACTCTTAATTAGCAATAGCAAGCAGCAAATCATGATTCACAACTGTACTGTAATTTAGACAGAAAAGTGAAATAAATTCTGAAATAAATTTTCAGTTCTGCTGATATGCATAAATACACACTTTTTAATTATTCAAAATAAAAAAATATATATTAATTACGTTTTTGTATAATCTGTATTTCTTCTGATAATACAATGTGCAATGAAATATTTTGTATTAAATAAAAATTATATATAAGTTATTATAAATATATACATTTTAAAATAATTTTTTAAATTTTAATTTTTTTTGTCAATTCTTCTGATAATATAATGTGCAACGGAATATATATTTGTGTGTTTATATATATATATATATATATATATATATATATATAATATAAAATTATATATATATATATATATATATATATATATATATATAATTTTATAATTATATATATAATTATATGGATATATAATTATAATTATAATTTTACTTTTTTTGCACATTATATTATCAGAAGAACTGACAAATTAGAAAAAAAAATGAATAAAAAATATTTTGTATAATTTTTGTATAATTAAAAGTGTGTGTGTGTGTGTGTGATTATATATATATATACTGTAGTCAACATTTGAAGTGGATCAAAACCTTTCAAAGTTGTCCTAAAACCTTCTTAGGAAGGTTATATATATATATATATATATGAGAATATATTTATAATAATAAATTAATATATATATATTATATAATATATGGATATATTTTATATTTAAATAAATGACATTTTATATATATATATATATGTGTGTGTTGACCTTGTCATCTCCTCTCTTTCTACTGTCTTATTTGATGCTAATTTCTCTCTCTGTTTATAGACTCCGTGACTGTCCAGAACATCTGAAGATCTGACATTCACTCATTATTTACCACATCAGCAACACCTCACTCAAGTGAAATGATACACTATAGATGAATTATCACCATCACTTTCACCACAACCTGAAGAAGATCTCATGTCTTTCGTCTTATATAAGGCATATGTGCATATAAACAACACGAAACGTTGGATTTGTTGGGGAATAATGGTGGAAGTTGAAGGCGTGTGGGCACAGCTGTGTGTAACAGCCCCACCAGCGCTCCTCTCTTTTATCTCCTTCTGTAATGTGCACAGGTGCTGCTTAATTCAATTGGAAAACGTTGCCATGGTTTTACATTAATATGTTTCTATGTTGCCGGCGCATCGGTTGTCATGGAGATGATGGGACTTATTTAAGCTTTGGTTGGAAGGAAAGGGAAAAAAAACATGACAGAAAAGCATAGAGAGAGGTCTGTGTGTGTTTTCATCTCATTAGATTTAGATTTGTTTTTTAACCCACAGTCAAAAAAAAGGATACAAAACGGATCCGTGCCACGCAAGTCTTATTGTGTTTCATTAGAGAAAGTGAAACAAGCATTCAGTCTAATTAAATGACTTGCAGAGAGCAGCATATCCTTTCATAAGCAGTGATTGCTCTCCTGAGCTCTCTGCAAAACCACACCAGAAGCTCTTTCTGCAGCGTTTATTGTGTTTTGTTGAGGGTTTCGGGCAGGTTTCTATTTGCACGGTTCATCTGAGCTCGCACTTTAATTGTCTTGCAATGAAATAAGCAATAGGGAAGTTAAATGAACTCAATAACTTCAGGTAGATGCAAGACAGCAACTGTTAAAGACCACATGAAACTGCATCGACAACACAATTCCACTTCCTTAATGCCTGCAGAAATGTAGGGTGGGACTTGATTTTATACATCTGGAATGGACTGGATTGTGAAAAGTGGGCATTACATGACGGTATGGAGCCGAATTTTACAGATCTGTGTAAACAATTGATGAACATTGTTCAATAACATCATTCAGGCTGTGTCCCAAATCGCATTGAATAAGTAATTACTAGGGCAGGGACAATAAATCAATGCATCATCACTCGATTCTGAGATTTTCTGAATGCATCGCGATACTCTCTCTGAGATTAGTCTTTAACAGCAGATGGCGCACTAGGCTCGTTTTTAACCACACGCTCAAATGCTCATGAAGAAGAGCGCTGAAGAGTCTGAGAATGTACTTGCACCTCAGAATGCTTTTATGACGTGAAATTAATGTAAACAGCCCACTGCAAACACCCTTGTAATTCGCTTCAACCTATTCAAACTTTATGAATGATTATTTTATAGAAGGTTCAATTCTTGTGTGTGTGTAAGGAATTGGAAGCAAGCTGTGTTTCTAAAGCACGCAGCACCATCTGCTGTTAAAAACAAAGCTCAGAATCGATTAAAAAGAGAATCACGATGCATTCGGAAAATCTCAGAATCGATTCGGAATCATTTCTTGATTCGCGATGCATCGATTTATTGTTCCAGCCCTAGTAATTAAGTCACGACTGCTAAAAAAATAGTATGAATGTAATCCGGACATACTACATCCGCCATGTTGTTATTATCATGTGACCTTCCAGCGTCACATGCGTCGCTTCACTGCCATTCATAAATCCCCTCTTGTGGCATCATGGGATAGTAAAGTGTACATCAAATACACACTTCAAAGTCTCGCCAGAAGTCATAGGTCATCCAGGGACTTTTTGCCTACTCTTTTATTCAGGGCCAGTCCTCCTTATACGCAAAGTATGCAAGTTGCATAGGGCCTCTGAACCACCAGGGGGCCCCCTTGCTCTCTGGTGATTTAATGACTAGGGATGCATGCCTGTTGTAATATACAAACTTGCTCGACACAAAAAAAAAAAGTTAAAAGCATATTGAGCTGCGAAAGAGACTTTAGAAAACTTAGAACTTTAGAAGACTTTAAAAAAAGAGGCTTTCTGTGCGCATGATCCGAGATAAAGCAGAACACAGACAAGTATAGGCTACTTTGGGCTTCGGGTGTGCGCTTAAATGAACAAATACACACAAAAATATGTCAAAATGCCTATCTTGCTGAGTTTTCATTTAAACGCAGTTGATTATGTCTTAAGTGAACATAAACTGTTGGAAAAGTAATCAACGCTTGTCAGTATATTAGATCTGTGCATTCGGTCTTAAAGTGACAGCAGCCTAATAAACCTGCTGGTGTCTGTGTCGTTAATTTTAATCAAACTACAAAAGAAAAGGAGAATCTCTTTAGTAACTTTAATAAGGATCAGTGTATATTTAATTAATACGGTGAAGACTATATCCGAGTTTTATTTTTACATTTGATTATGATTGTTGTATAGTTGGCTATTATTAGTAGTAGACTAAATTGTTTATTTATTTATTTATTTGTCCTTGTTTGTAATTTTATTTTTTTATGGAATTGCTGACTGTTTTCGGGATGCGGTCTGGGAGATGATGTTTTAGAGGTGGAGCAAATCTTATTATTATTATTATGAGGAAAACATTTTCTTCTTCAGCATAACATGATGAATTGTTCACAAAAAGACACAAATAGACAAGTTGTTTTGATTTCATGTTGACTTTAAGCTTTAGTATGTGACATTTCATTGCAAAAGTAAGGCTGTACAATCTTCTGTAAATGCTTCCTTCACACAATTTGACTGTTTGTGTAGATATTGAATACATTTCCATCACTCCATCACAGTTCATTAAAAACAAAGAGATGGAGGGTTAAATTTTGTTTATTGGTTGCACGAGGATGGGTTAATGATGGAGGGAGACAAAAAAGCCTGTTTTCTCATTTTTTAACAAAATATTTCACCCAAAATTGAGAATTCATTTACTCTCCCTCAAAAGATGTGTTGCACCAAATTTGGCGCCAATTATATTAACGGCCGAAGAGAAGCGATCGCGACGGCCACTGGCCACAGTACGCTTGCATTGAATGAAAAAGAGCATTGTGAACATTGCTCATCATTTCTGAAGAAATAAGGCTTGGAATGACTTGTCATCTCATATACTGTAGATCTTCAATAGGTTTTCAGCTGCATCTGACAGATACAAAATTAACTTGATTTTCATACTCCCAAATGTGGTGGAATTGGAAATGCTTTCAATATTAAACAAAGTGGGATTCTTGTATTGCGCACTAAAGGGTATGAAATAAGAATCAAATGAAGTTATCACTTTTCAGCTATTTATGACTAGTATTAGAGTGTAACATAATCCTTCTGCATGAGTGTCTTTGCATAATGATGATCAGGGTTACAAAAGCAGGAAATCAACTCACAGACATCTTCACTTAGAGGAAAGACAATCTGACAATGATGCAGACAGACAGACAGACAGACAGAGAGACAGACAGATAGATAGATAGATAGATAGATAGATAGATAGATAGATAGATAGATAGATAGATAGATAGATAGATAGATAGATAGATAGATAGATAGATAGATAGATAGATAGATAGATAGATAGATAGATAGATAGATAGATACACTTGAGGATCTTGTTACAGTGATGATGGCCTTTGTCATGAACATCAGCACTTGGTAAATGAACAAGTATGATTCATACTTGTTCATGTGCCAGATCTGATTACTAATTAAAATAAGTGGATTGACTGTGTTTCAGACTGACAGCATTCCAGTATATTCAAAGAATAGCTGTGTGTATATATACATACACCAATCAGGCATAACATTATGAGCACCTTCCCAATATTGTGTCGGTCCCCCTTTTGCTACCGAAACAGCCCTGACCCATCGAGGCATGGACTGCACCAAGATGTTAGCAGCAGATCCTTTAAGTCCTGTAAGTTGCGAGGTGGAGCCTCCATGGATCGGACTTGTTTGTTCAGCACATCCCACAGATGCTCGATTGGATTGAGATCTGGGGAATTTGGAGGCCAAGTCAACACCTCAAACCATTCCTGAACCATTTTTGCTTTGTGTCAGGAGCATTATCCTGCTGAAAGAGGCCACAGCCACCAGGAAATAGGCTACCGTTTCCATGAAAGGATGTACATGGTCTGCAACAATGCTTAGGTAGGTGGTACGTGTCAAAGTAACATCCACTTGGATGGCAGGACCCAAGGTTTCCCAGCAGAACATTGCCCAAAGCATCACACTGCCTCCGCCGGCTTGCCTTCCTCCCATAGTGCATCCTGGTGCCATGTGATCCCCAGGTAAGCGACGCACATGCACCCAGCCATCCACGTGATGTAAAAGAAAACCTGATTCATCAGACCAGGCCACCTTCTTCCATTGCTCCGTGGTCCAGTTCTGATGCCCATTGTTGGCGCTTTCGGCGGTGGACAGGGGTCAGGGGTCAGCACTGTGTACTCTGACACCTTCCATGAACAATGACTTTTTTTTAAAATAATAGACAGCACACATTGCATGCATAGTATGCAGTACACTATCACATCATTCTAAACCATTCCTATTGTAATGTCACCAACAATCTGCTGCTAAAGTGTGGCTTTGCTGTATGTTCAGTATGTAGCTGTGACATCCTGTGCTGTTATCAAGGTGTTCAATAAGTGTGACTCTTGCACCCAAAAAAGCCACTGAAGAGCATTTTGACACACAGATAGTGTGAACACAGCCGTGTCAGAGGACGCACGTTAAAATGAAAATTAAAAGAGGGTGAAAATACAGCTTGGTAAGAGCTCACATCTACTTTACATGTGTGTACTCCATCATCTCCGTCCATCATGAGCTTTACTGAGAGAGACGGCCTTATATAAACCTGACGTGACAAGATGGTTACTCTCTCTCCACTGTGACGGTTAATTCTGCACGAGGAAAAATGTCAAAAATATTTAGCCACACTTGACTGGAGTTAATTACGGACCCCCGCGGCAGCAGCGACCGGCCGCTAATGGCATTGACTCCCAGATAGAAATCCATTTATAAAAACGTTTTTAGCTAGCGATCTAATTTACTTAATATCAAATATTTATGCAGCCACAATTAGATTAACAATGTTTACGTTCCTAAAAATACAGACTTGATGTGTCCATGTTTTTAGCTTGATTTGACATGCTAGAAATTTCCCAAAATGCCATACATGTAAACAACCTTCACAAAGGAGGAGTATAAATACTGTACATTTGAACGATCACGTGTCATATTCATTATGATTCAATTATGTTTGAATATCACAATTGATTCTCCAAGACAACACTGAGAGCAAAATGGAATATCTGAGACAAAATTGAAACGTAAATGAAACGTAACTATGAAAGAGCAATAAGATTTTCCTCTGGTCTCTGAAAGAGGAAGTGATGTAACCACAATAATATGTTGGCAAAGGTCCAGTCCAGCTCTCTCTCATTGTTTCCCTCTCTCTATCTTTCTTTCTGATCGTTTCTCTCTGTATTGATGTGCAGGTGGTTTGGGACTAAAATGTCACAGAATCAAGAAGCAACCGTCAAAAACACTTCAAAGTCTTCTGGTTAACTGAGAGCTATTTAAAGCAGCTACATACAGCGAATGTGAACGAGATCAAGATGGACAAGTGTGTCTTTTCAAGAACATTTACAAAAGCAAAGTTGTTCCAGTGAAGTCAAGAGCACACTGAATCTAATTACTCAGAAAAACTGAAAAAGCTACAGAACTACAGTATTCATGCATAGTAATTGTATTGAATGAATTGCAAAATAATGGAAAGCATACATACATTTTATATATATATATATATATTATATATATATATATATATATATATATAAATGTATAACCACATGATCTGTTACGTCCGAAGCTTTTTGATAAGAATATATCATAATACAAATACTTATTTGCATGTGTAGTTTTGTGCATGTTCCGTTTATTTCCAGTTCATAAGTACTTCAACTGACCATTCTATGATAATCTTCATTTATTTTGATAATATATGCCTAAGTGTGCCTATTTTCCTCCACAGAAATATATTCACAGACTCATTTACTCAAAATGTGTAAGTAAAATGACACATGAAAGACTTTTTTTTTTTTTATATAGACTAAATACTTTCATTGTTTTATACACTTTTCATAGCAGAAACTGATTTTTTACATGAAAATGGAAGCTTTTTCCACCTTTTGTAGTTAGTGCGCACCGTTTTGTAAAGCTTAATGAACAAATAAACCTGAAAACACTAGAAAATCAAGGCAATGAACCTGACAATGAAATACACACAAGATAACAAGGGGCTAACAAGGAACAGGTGAGGGTAATTAATCACTATAGCAACAAACAAGGGAGCTGAGGAAAGGAGCCTAACACAGGAACGATGGGAACAGAAAATAACATTTCAGTTCATTTTTAGTCCATCTCTGCAAGATTTTCAGGATTTTCAGGATAGGAGATAGACTAAAAATGAACGGCCAAAACTTGCTGCCGGATGAATTCTTCAAACAGAGGTTCAAGAGGATGTGCTGCTGGTAATTCAAGAGTCAATATCAATCCGTCTGTCTATAAAGTCAATAAAACCAGTCTTCATGTATTTCACAACACTTCAGCTTGTGATTCTTATTAAGTGAGAGTCATTTTTTAGGATTCTTTACCTCGTCTCTGAGATCCTGACAGCTGGCACTTCTGGAGACTCCAAGGTAGGTTGCAGTTCTGGGAGACTAAAGCGTTCCTGATGGTTTCACACCTAATTCTTCATCTTAATTCTTAATTCTATTGCAGTTAACGTGTCTTTTCTCTCCCAGTGAGGATTTCACTGTCCATTGGTCATGCCTTAACTTTGCAATTTCTACTATTGCATTAGTATTGCATCCTTCTCATGGGCATTTCATAATTTTTGACCTTTCAGTCTGAGTTAAATCTCTTTTTTGGCTCATTTTATCTGTAAAAGAAATAGATCTATCTATCTATCTATCTGTCTGTCTGTCTGTCTGTCTGTCTGTCTGTCTGTCTATCTATCTATCTATCTATCTATCGTTCAAACTATCTATGTTCTTTCTTTTGTTTGTTTGTTTGTTTGTTCTATGTAACGTTTGTTCATTCTATCTATTATTCATTTGTTTGTTCTATCATTTGTTCTATCATTTTTTCATTCTATCATTCGTTCATTCTATCTATAGTTCTTTCGTTCATTCGTTGTATTGTCTGTTCATTCTATCTATAGTTCATGTGTTTGTTCTATCTTTTGTTAGAACTATCATTAGTTTGTACTATCTACAGTTTGTTTGTTCTTTCGTTTGTTCTATCTATTGTTCATTCGTTCATTCTATCATTTGTTCTATCTATCTATATCTATCATTCGTTCATTCTATCTATTGTTTTTTGTTTGTTCTGTCGTTCATTCGTTGTATCGTCCGTTCATTCTATCTATAGTTCATTTGTTAGTTCTATCATTCGTTCATTCTCTTTCATTCAACTATCGTTCCTTCTTTCTAACGTTCTATCAACAGTTAGTTTGTTCTATCAATCATTCGCTCGTTCTATCATTAAATCTAATGTTTTTTCGTTCGTTCTATCTATTATTCGATTATTCTATCTATCCATCTATCTATCGTTCGTTCTATCTGTCATTCATTCTTTCTATCATTCGTTAATTCTATCGTTCATTCTATCTATCGTTTTTTGTTTCTGTCGTTCATTTGTTGTATCGTCTGTTCATTCTATCTATAGTTCATTTGTTTGTTCTATCTATCGTTTGTTCATTCTATCTATCGTTCGTTCGTTCATTCTATCTTTCATTCAAAATATTGTTCGTTCTTTCTATCGTTCTTCTATCAACAGTTAGTCTGTTCTATCAATCATTTGTTCGTTCTATCATTAATTCTAACGTTTTTCGGTAACACTTTACTTGAAGGGGTGTGCATAAGACTGACATGACACCTTCATAATCTTGACATGACACGTGTCATGAATATGAAGGAGGTTTTATGCATGTTTATGACAACTGTCATTAAGTGTCATTCGCTCAATTATGTCATTTTTAATGCAAAGATGACATTGTTTGAGATGTCTCTGTTACGACAACTTGACATTAGCAAAACATCATAACCTGTCATAAACATGACATAGCAGATTAATTATCAAACTTAAAAAACTACTTAGCTTTATGGGTTAACATTACATTACATTATTTTGGTAACACTTCAGTATAGGGAACACATATATAAACGATTAACTATGACTTTTCCCTCAATAAACTCTTAATTTACTGCTTATTATAGTTAATTGTTAGGTTTAGGTATTGGGTAGGATTAAGAATGTAGAATAAGATCATGCAGAATAAGGCATTAATATGTGCTTTATAAGTACTAATAAATAGCCAATATTTTAGCCATATGAATGCTAATAGTAATAAGCAACTAGTTAAAAGACCCTAAAATAAAGTGTTACCATTATTTTATAACAGTGTCATCTTTTTTACGAAATTTGAAATTGTCTATTATCTGACCTTCTGTTGGAGGAAACTTAAAAAAACAAAAAACAAAAACAAAAAAAACATGAAATGAAAAATAGTCATGACGCTGTTATAAAATTATTTGTCAGAGTATTGTCACTTAATGACATTTTAATGACAAGTTCAATTTGTACCACTGTACTTGAGCTCAAGATACATATTCATGACACTATTATAATGGCCTCATGTCAAAACCAACCACATGACAGTTTAATGTAATGTTAACCCATAAAGCTAAATGATGTCAAGTTGTCATGACAAAGACACTGACAGGTTATGATGTGTTGGTTTATGTCAAGTTGTCGTAACAAAGACATCTCAAACAATGTCATCTTTGCATTAAAAATGACATAACAGAGCGAATGACACTTAATGACGGTTGTCATAAACATGCATAAAACCTCCTTCATATTCATGACACGTGTCATGTGATGATTATGAAGGTGTCATGTCAGTCTTATGCACACCCCTTCAAGTAAAGTGTTACCCGTTTTTCATTTGTTCTAACTATTGTTCGATTATTCTCTCTATCTATCCATCTATCGTTCGTTCATTCTATCTACAGTTTGTTCATTCTCTTTCATTAATTTGTTCTTTCTTTCATTCGTTAATTCTATGGTTCCTTCTATCTGTCTATCGTTTTTTGTTTCTGTCGTTCATTCGTTGTATCGTCCGTTCATTCTATCATTTGTTCTATCTATCATTTTTTCATTCTATCTATCATTCGTTCATTCTATCTATTGTTGTTTGTTCTGTCGTTCATTCGTTGTATCGTCCGTTCATTCTATCATTTGTTCTATCTATCATTTTTTCATTCTATCTATCATTCATTCATTCTATCTATTGTTGTTTGTTCTGTCGTTCATTCGTTGTATTGTCCATTCATTCTATCTTTAGTTCATTTGTTCTATCTATCTTTTGTTCAAACTATCGTTAGTTCGTTCTATCTACAGTTTGTTTGTTCTTTCGTTTGTTCTATCTATCATTTGTTCTATTGTTCATTCGTTCTATCTATCATTCATTCGTTCATTCTATCATTTGTTCTATCTATCTATATCTATAATTTTTTCATTCATTCTATCATTCGTTCATTCTATCTGTTTTTTGTTTGTTCTGTCGTTCATTCATTGTATTGTCCGTTCATTCTATCTATAGTTCATTTGTTCGTTCTATCGTTCGTTCGTTCATTCTTTCATTCAAACTATCGTTCGTTCTTTTTATCGTTCTTCTATCAACAGTTAGTTTGTTCTATCAATCATTTGTTCAATCTATCATTAAATCTAACATTTTTTCGTTCATTCTATCTATCGTTCGTTCATTCTATCTACAGTTTGTTCATTCGTCATTCGTTATTTCTATCATTCATTCTATCATTTGTTCTATCTATCATTTTTTCATTCTATCTATCATTCGTTCATTCTATCTATTGTTGTTTGTTCTGTCATTCATTCGTTGTATCGTCTGTTCATTCTATCATTTGTTCTATCTATCATTTTTTCATTCTATCTATCATTCGTTCATTCTATCTATTGTTGTTTGTTCTGTCGTTCATTCGTTGTATCGTCCGTTCATTCTATCTTTAGTTCATTTGTTCTATCTATCTTTTGTCCGAACTATCGTTAGTTCATTCTATCTACAGTTTGTTTGTTCTTTCGTTTGTTCTATCGTTCATTCGTTCATTCTATCATTTGTTCTATCTATATCATTTTTTCATTCATTCTATCTATCATTCGTTCATTCTATCTATTGTTTTTTATTTGTTCTGTCGTTCATTCATTGTATCGTTCGTTCTATCTTTCATTCAAACTATCATTCATTCTTTCTATCTACAGTTAGTTTGTTCTATCAATCATTCGTTCGTTCTATCATTAATTCTATCTAACGTTTTTTCGTTCGTTCTATCTATTGTTCGATTATTCTATATATCTATCCATCTATCTATCATTTGTTCATTCTATCGTTCATTCTATTGTTTTTTGATTGTTCTGTCGTTCATTCGTTGTATTGTCCATTCATTCTATCTACAGTTTGTTTGTTTGTTCTTTCATTTGTTCTATCTATCATTCATTCGTTCTATCAATCATTTGTTCATTCTATCATTCTATCTATCCATCTATCTATCACAATTAATCGCATTCGCACCTAACATAAAAGCTGTGTGTGTGTGTGTGTGTGTGTGTGTGTGTGTGTGTGTGTGTGTGTGTGTGTGTGTGTATATAATATATAGCCTATATGCATATATATATACACATATAATTATATATAAGTACAAACTTTTATGCTAGATACAATTCATCGATTTGACAGCACTAAATACTGTATATATTCATGTATACATATTTAAGTGAATTTAACTGATTCTACCCAATTCTTTGTCTATCTTCTTACCGATGCAAACAGATCATTTTTGACAGCGTATTCCTGTGCATTTCAGACCGAGGCCGGCTCTTCTCCCCCTCACTCTCTCTGTGAGCCATAAGCAATGGAGGCAATTTAGCTAGAACTCCAGTGTATTGATCAAACCCCAGTGAAATAAATAAGCTGCCAGACTCGTGCCAATCACAGCTGACAGCGTATGAGGAGCTGGACCTGTTCTCCATGTCACATCTCACAGCAATAAATAAGAAGAGAAATAAAGAAATAAAATCACGCTCTGTTGCTTTCAATCTCAGACAAAGCCAGTCTGAAAAGCGTGGATGTATCGATACAGTTATGAGACTCATCCTTCACTGAGCTTATGAAATAAATGCAATAATTGCTCATGCTGGAAGTTCATTTATATGATATCCTAGTTAATGCATTTGCTTTTTAGAAGACTTACAGTTACACTCTTATAAATAAAGATCGCAGATGTTTCTCCTAAAGTTAGAACTGCAAACTTTGGGATCTTGGTAAATTTGAGCACAGTTTGAGACGTTGTTGAGGTCTGTTTCTCAGGATGAGCTTCCTTCAAGGTTTTCCTCCTATAATAACGTCTCAGTGTAAAGAAAAAGAAATGATCTAACGCAGTCATTCTGCTTCAATCCTCTGACAAACTGATCAATTTTGAGTGCGACTGCACAAAAAGGTCCGAACACAGAGCACTTTACCTCTCATATCTATTTAAACTCAAACTCCAGACAGGAAGTGTTCCTCTTTTTCTGCATTTGTTCTCTCATGTACATCCCTCATTGAGCGCTTCTCTCTCTATTGATGTGCCAGTTCCCTGCGTGAATGCATCTGTCATTCCCACGCGCCACACCACAAAGACGCACGGTCATTAGTATTATGGTGAGAACGCCCGGGATCCCATCTACCACCACCCTTGACTAATTCTTTATTTGTATCAAAAAGAGGAAGAAAAAAAACATGGCAAATTCCCCGGAGCACCAACAAGCTTCACGTCTCATTTGACTATGCTAATTACCTTTTGCATGATTAATTGGACCAATTAGAATTAGTGGTGGAAGAAAACGATTCTTGGCAAGGTGCAAACTATTAATTAGTCATGAAAACGTTATTAATGCACGGCTTTAATCTGAGTGAATATGACAGAATTACAGAAATAATGGTTATTATGACGCGCCGCGCTCATGTAGTGTGTCCAAAAATCTGCAACCTGGAAATAAACAATGTTTATGATTTTGAGAAATACAAATTATTAAATAAACAAACATTTATAAAAATAAACATTTGAATATTATTATTTAATATTATTGTTTTATTTAAGTTTAAGAATTTTATTTATTATTATTTAATATTACTGTTTTATTTAATATTAATTTATATATTATATTATTTAATTTTATTGTTTTATTTCATATTAATTTAATTATATATAATATATTATTTTATTTTATATATAATATTATTTCATATTGTTTTATTTAATATTTAATACTATTATTTAATATTACTGTTTTATTTAATGTTATTTTTATATAATATTACTATTTAATTTTGTTTTATTTAATATTCATTTAATATTTGATACTATTATTTAATATTTGTGTTTTATTTATCATTAATATTTATTTTCATTTATATAACATTTTAATTTTTATTTAATATTAATTTAATTATATATATATATAATATATTAGTTTATTTTATACATATTTCATATTGTTTTATTTAATATTTAATGCTATTATTTAATATTACTGTTTTATTTAATGTTAATTTTATATAATATTACTATTTAATTTTGTTTTATTTAATATTCATTTAATATTTGATACTATTATTTAATATTAGTGTTTTATTTATCATTTATATTTATTTTTCATTTATATAACGTTTTAATTTTTATTTAATATTAATTTATATATATTAGTTTACTTTATATATAATATTTCATATTGTTTTATTTAATAATTAATATTATTGTTTTTAATATTGATTTAACATTTAATACTTTTATATTACTATTTTATTTAATAATGATTCACTAAATACTATTTAATATTGATTTATTTAATATTAATTTTTTTATAATATTTTTTGTGTTTTATTCACTTCATTTAATGTTAAAAAATAATATTATTGTTTTATTTCATATTAAACTATTTTTTTTTTTAAAGAAATAATATTATCATTTAATGTTAGTGTTATTTAATATTATTATTTAAATATTATATCTAAGGTTTTATAAATATATATTTTTAATTTTAAATATTGAAAGATTCTGCACTATTTCTGTCACAGAATATGGTATAGGAACACTCACAATGAGGAGAAATGCATGAATGCAGACTTTAATGACGAAACACACAGGAACCAGAAATGAAACAGAAGATAACCACATTCACAATAAACAAGAACCAACAGAGACTGAGGGAGTATATACAGGGAATATATACAAGTCAATCAAAGGGCGAAACTAACTAGACACACCTGAAACAAGGACACTAATCAAATCAGTAACCAAGGGAACCAACAAGGACAGGACTAATAAACAACCTAGAATACAACAAAGAAACACAGACCATTCAAATTAATGCACGGCTCAGAATAACTGTACAAGCATGTGTGTCAGACTCCAATACAATTGTAAAGCAGTTATTCTATCACAAATAAATCCTTCAATGAGTAAAACTGGCTGTGCCTATAGTATTTTCAAATTAATTTGTAAATTATTATCATTTTAAATGATTGTCCATGGATAAGTAGAGTACTCTTGAAATAGATTAGCAGTGGCTGGGACAGATTTTAAGTATCAGTTCCACTTAAAAAGTTGCAATCTAATCCTGTTTACATGAAATAAGCTGCTCACGAGCAGTAAGTAAATAAGTGTCATTGATCATGTGACGGTCAGATGTTGTTCTTCTACTGGAGAACATGATCATCAGGTTTTGTTCAAGTAGCTCCAGTGACGCTGTGATTAAAGCAAAGAAGAAACTCAACAAATTATTCAGTCCAGTTATTCTTCACACTTTCAGTATGTAGCTGCTGCTTTTGATGTGTTTTTAAGTAAATCGCTTTTGGATGTTTTAAGAGAAGAAACTCATGCAATCAGCAGAAACGGTGTTTGAAAACAGAGAGAAAGGTTTTGAGAAAAGCAGCCGGCGGTTTCTCGCCTGTACTGATTCTCAATTAACGTGTCTAACGGTACTGTGAAAAGCCAAACCACTGTAGTTAAATCAACTCCCACTGAGTGAAATTTAACACAATTAAATGCAGTTAATTTAACTCTGCTTTAGCTGATTTAATACAGGTCATTCAGTCAAACGCCAGCAGCAGTTCTGGACATTATCGCTCAGTATTCGTGTGGCCGAGCGCCGACATTTTGAGAAGCTCTTGCAAGCGTTTACCGCTTCACGACACCTTGTAGGTTTTTTTGCAGAGGCGTCATTTTTTCACTTTGTGTCCAACACCTCATGCCAGTTTATGAACAAAAGAACATAATAGCGTGTCATGAAATGTGTGATAGTTTCGTTTCTTTGCATTTGTGACCCTAAAAATCAACCTCCTGCTGCCCCAAAAATCTCATTTCTAACCTGTGAAGCTAAAACTCGACTGTACTTTCCATTCAAGACCACGTCGACCACACGATCAAAGAGAAAAAATGCTGCTCCACATTATGAAACAAGATGTTTGCTAATCGTTTTTTGTTCCTCAGGAAGTTCATAATGAGTGTTTACTTGCTGCTGCAACGATCCCAGTGGATCCAGGGATTTCCTCGTGTTGTTATTGTGCGATTGTCATATAAATATAATGAAGTACAAAGACTCTTTTGAGGGCCACAATAACACATAACTAAATGTGTAATCTTACGTGAGCCGTATTAATCAGTGTCAGCACTCGTCATGACAGGCAGTGATTGATAAAGTGTTGCATATTCATGATCTAGAATGATTTATAGGGCTTTTGTGTGATGCAATTAGCAATAAAGCGATCTACAAGTAATGTGATACAACACTGTGTGTCATTTATTTATTTCAGGTACAAGACTGTGAACTTAACAGCTTTAGTGAGGGAAAGAACTACAATCCCATGAAGCATTGCAAACAGCATAACAGAGATAAAAACGATGGATAAATATAAAACTGTGAATTTAAAAATGTTGATTTTATATACATATATATTTTAATCTGTTAACTCTTTTATAGACATAAAAATGCACTATCCAAACTTAAATGGTTGTAATTGAAAAATACTTTGAAATATAGACATAAGGCTGGTCTTGTTTTAAAGATGAAATTTGGCAGATTATTGTAGAAATGAAATAACTTATGTAAGTGAAAGTGAAAAAAAAGTTATAGAAGTTTATGAAAATGTAAAATGTAAAAATATAATATTTTATATAAAATATATATTTTACAAAACAAGTTTTACTCTAAAACTGCAAGAAAATCAAAGCCAGAAATCTGAACAAGTTGTGTTCCAAATTCAGGTTGATATCTTAAAAAATTAGCTTTCAGTAAGATTTTGTTTGGGCGCAGTACCACACTTTTTCACTAGATGACACCCAAGCTCCATTACTGACCATATAAGGGCGCCTCCATTTCCATATATGGTTTGAGTGATCTGAACCATATATAATTTATGAAGTAGACATCCTATATAGAAGTAGTTTGGGAAGTTTGGCAGAATTTGATATGAATTCAGCCTCTAATAAACATAAAAACAACATGTATGTGGGTTATAGCTCGCCGCCACAATCATAAATGTATTTATTTTTTTCTATTAAACATATTTTCATAACTTTTTTTCTCAAAAAAATTGAATGGATGTTATCTTTTGAACTCTTGACATGAAAACAAACATGTTTCAACCAATCTTAAATGATTTTTCATGTTCATCGCAAATTTCAAAATAAAGGTCTGAACATGCCTTGACAAATTACTGCTCCTCTGTAATTTATTTTGGAAATCAGTCACCAAATATGAAAAAGTTCTAAGCTTTCAAATGATATATAGTTTAGTTTAGGTTTAGTATAGGATATTACTGTTTTAAATAATGTCTGTAGGCCCAGTGACAGTTAACAGGTTAAAGGGATAGTTCACCCAAAAATGAAAATTTGATGTTTATCTGCTTACCCCCAGAGCATCCAAGATGTAGGTGTCTTTGTTTCTTCAGTAGAACACAAATTATGATTTTTAACTCCAACCGTTGCTGTCTGTCAGTCAAATAATGCTAGTGGATGGGAACTTCTACAATAACAGTAAATAAAACTTGCTTAGACAAGTCCAAATTAAACCCTGCAGCTCGTGACGACACATTGATGTCCTAAGACAAGAAACGATCGGTTTGTGCGAGAAACCGAACGGTATTTATATCATTTTTTACCTCTAATACACCACTATGTCCAACGGCATTCATCACTCGATTCGTTTGGTCTGATCGCGCTCTGACAACGGCAGTGATGTCTCGCTCTCATTGAAGTATATGCGCGAGACATCACTGCCGCTGTCAGAGCGCGATCAGACCAAACGAATCGAGTGATGAAGGCAGTTGGACATAGTGGTGTATTAGAGGTAAAAAATGATATAAATACTGTTCGGTTTCTCACACAAACCGATCATTTCGTGTCTTAAGACATCAATGTGTCGTCACGAGCCGCAGGGTTTAATTTGGATTTGTCTGTCGTGTTTTATTTACTCTTATAGTCCAAGTTCCCGCTGACTTGCATTATACCACTGACAGATGGCAGCGGTTGCAGTTAAAAATCATCATTTGTGTTCTACTGAAGAAACAAAGACACCTACATCTTGGATAGGCTGGGGGTAAGCAGATAAACATCAAATTTTCATTTTTGGGTGAACTATCCCTTTAAGTTTATTGCAAAAAGTATTTTGAGAGGCCGACTCAATTACGTCATTCGCAGTGCTTCATTGGAGTGGGCGGAGCTAAAGAGCTCTTTTGGCACACTTTGCTTGTTTCGACTCTCTGATTGGTGAATTTTCAGTACAGAATCATGGGTAATGTAGTTCTTCACCACAAATTCCGCTGTTAAACACAATTATTTTAAAACTAAGTTGAAATAATGCTGGCTAACGGCTTAAATAGAAGCAAATACTAATGATTAACAACCTCGTTACTCACAAGGCTGTCTATAAAGGTTTATAAGTTGAAAATGAATATTTTTACTTACAAAATCAGCTGTTGCACTCTATTCCCGTAAGGCCATTAAACCTTTTTGAATTTCAAATAAAATCAACACAATAATGCATTCTGGGAAATTCAATGCAAAGGGAGATATTTTCTTTTGAAGAATTCTCTGTTTAAGGACTACAACAAACGGCTGGTAGGTACTACAATGAGCTTCTTGCCCTAAAATTTACATAAACCCCGCCCCCGAGAACACGCAACAAAGGGGGCGCGGCCATGTTTGGCTGCTTTAGAGAAGAGGAAGAGTTGTTGTAGTAGAGTGTTGTTGATATTACACCGGACTGCTTCACAAACGAGGGTCAATTCAACAAGATGAACATGACGGCACATGCTAGTCAATGAGTTAAATCAACTCCACAGCAACTACATCAATTTATTAAATGAACACCATTACTGACAATCCTCATTTTGGCTGCGTGAGATTCTCCAGTTTTGTTGTTGTTGAGCTGTTAAAGCTCCGCCCTCTTCTGGAAAGGGGGCGGGGAGCAGCAGCTCATTTGCATTTAAAGGGACACACACAAAAATGGCGTGTTTTGCTCACACTCAAATAGGAGCAAATTTGACAAGCTATAATAAATGATCTGTGGGGTATTTTGAGCTGAAACTTCACAGACACATTCTGGAGACACCAGAGACTGATATTACATCTTGTGAAAAGGGAATTATAGGTTCCGTTTAATGTTTACAATCCGCCTGTTCCATTAAGAAAACACTATTACACGGCCAAATTATGGTGAAAGTGCGATTCCACAACGATTCTCTCAGCCAAACTTCATCAAGTCAAGTGTATTTACACGCACCACATTTGAGGACAAATTTGGTTTCATTTCCAAGATTTAACAGATGAAAATTGTGACTGTATGTTCAAACGTGATGCTTAAAAAACCTAAAAAAGAAGAACTGTGATAGCAACGGCAGCAATCCGAAATGTCAAATACAGGCATGGAAAAATGAACGT
Organism: Megalobrama amblycephala; assembly: GCF_018812025.1. Classification (NCBI taxonomy): domain Eukaryota; kingdom Metazoa; phylum Chordata; class Actinopteri; order Cypriniformes; family Xenocyprididae; genus Megalobrama; species Megalobrama amblycephala. The sequence continues at coordinate 2,097,111 of NC_063051.1, forward strand.
CACCTCATCTGGCTTCCAATCTGTTTCCCTTCACATCCAATGTCTTTTATGAAAAATCTCTGAAACAGAAATGATCTGGGGGAGCAATAATGTCCAGCACTAATTTAATACCTTATTACCATAAGCCTAGTGCGATGCATGCATAATAAATTTGTTGTATCGCACAAGGCTCAGGCATACGGTTGGAACAGGATTGCGGGTCCTGAGACAGCAAGCCCCATTTGCATGATATGATGTGAGAGTTGAATGAATTGGAGGATTATGGGAAACACTGCCTCCCTGCCCAGGCTCATTGTACTGAAGAGAAGTATCACATACCCACAGATGGTTCGGAATTTGGAACAAACCAAAGAGAAAACCATGGAAAAGAGAGGGAAAAAATATGTGCATGCTTTAAAAAAAAAAGAGGGAGGATAGGGGAAACGAGGGGAAAACATCAAAGACTGCATTTTTAATTTCATTTTAAAGCGCAGGACACTATCTAGCGGATTTTCTTTTTTAATTCAAGAGGAAATGTAGTTTTACTTAAAGCACAGCTTTTTTTAAAGTACACTCAATTTCTTAGGAAAGGCTTATTTAAACAGAAAGTCTGACGTGAACAGCTTTAAGGTAGAAAAAATACTTTTTTGACATTTTATCTTTCAATTCAGATGATTTTTTTTTTTTTTTAATGTAGGTTTTTCACTATTTTTAATCACCTTTTAGCTTTATCTCAAGTCCTATTTTTTTTTTTTTTCTTAATTCACATAATTCAACAATTGTTTTAAAAATGCATGCATAAAATGCTGTTTGAATGACTTTTAGATGCAGTTTATCATAGGTAATGTTTCATTTCTTTGATGTTGTGGTGTTAGTTAAGCTCATAATGAGAGTTGCCTTTCGTGAACCACACCTTGTGCAGGTCTTACAGACATTAAAAGCAGCTGTTATATTTCTTGCATCATTAATTTCACACCTCAGTGCTGTTCGGGCCTAAAAAAGAAATCACATGCCCATTTGGTTTTCACACCTGACATATTTTGACATGCTCATCGTCTGCTAATTTCAGTTTCAGGTGTCAGGACTGTTGCGTGACAAAAACAAGATGCCGACATGTTTTGATTTGATAAAGCTTAACGCTTGTTTTGTGGATACTAAATGCTTGACAAAAAGAGTTGTTTTGTACAGTGTCGGAAATGTACATTTTGACCCCTAGAAATTATTTTTATGCAAAAACACGCAGTGGCAAATAAAAAGTACTTTAATTCAACTGATTAATTAAAAATGTGCAATCTGAAAATTATGGAAATTATCTATAAAATCAAATAAACATCAAACACAAATGTAGCTGTAAATAATGCACAAGATCACAACACAATAAAACACTAAATAAAAAAATAAAATTACTAGCCATTTTCTGTCTTAGAATGCAGCTTTGTACTGACTACTAAGTGGATTTCTAATTTAATATTATATAATTAAGCATGCAAAAGATTAATGTAAAAAATAAAACATATATATATATATGTATATATATATATATATATATATACACACACACACACACACACAATTAAGTGCAAAAGGCTAATGTAAAAAATTATAAAATTAAATATATATATATAATAATATAATATATATAATATAACAATATAATTAAGTGCAAAAGATTAATGTGCAAAAAATACAATTATATTTATACTATTAAGTGCAAAATATTAATGTAAACAAATTATATATATACTATTAAGTGCAAAATATTAATAAAAAATACATTTAAATATATAATATAATACAATATAATAAAATATAATATAGTACAATTAAATGTTAAATGTAAAATGTTAATGTAAAAAATAAAACTTATATATATATACACACACACACAATTAAGTGCAAAAGATTAATGTAAAAAATTATAAAATTAAATAAATATATATATATAATAATATAACATATATAATATAACAATATAATTAAATGCAATAGATTAATGTGCAAAAAATACAATTATATATATACTATTAAGTGCAAAATATTAATGTAAAAAATACATTTAAATATATATAATACAATATAATATATATCAATTAAGTGCAAAATGTTAATATAAAATATAAAACATATATATATATATATATATATATATATATATATATATATATATAAAATAAACACACAATTAAGTGCAAAAGATTAATGTAACAAATAATACAATTAAATCAATATTTATAATAATATAATATGTAATATAACAATATAATTAAGGGCAAAAGATTAATGTACAAAAAATATAATTTTATGTATATATATATATATATATATATATATATATATATATATATATATATAATATATGGGACACACCGGATATTTTCTGACATTGCTTATCAGTATAATAACGAAACAAAACGCTGATAACTGCTAATCGTTCCATCATCCCCTACCAGCATTTATCATAATTTAATCAGAAAACTAAATGTTAAAAACCAGAAAAAGGTCACTGATCCCACGTGAAACAAATACACAAAACTTTTCACATCAAAAACAAAAAAGAGAGCTTAGCATACAGTATGCATCAGAATGAGGTTAAACGGCTGTTCAAAAACTGCTTTGTTAGCTCATTTGTGAACTGAAACATGCTAATTGAAGACGACAGTTATCTTAACCTTTATCCTGCACTGCCATACCTTAGATATGTCCAAGAGCATGCAAAGTTGGGGTTTTTCCACCGCGAGGGGTTATTAGCATGGTGCTAGAGCTGATTGACTGCGAAGAATACAGGACTGTGCAGGAGTTTAGCTACAAACCTGAGAGATTTCAGCACAACTCAGTCTTTTCTTAAAGGTCACTATGGCTTTTGATCAACCACCAGTCAAGTTTCAATCTTACACATATTGCTAAATATGTCATTGAAAAGCCAAGACCACCTTTAAGTTAGTGTCGTTTCCTTCTCAGGTTAAGATAAAAGTTTGATTGCTTCAAGTTACTTTGCATTTCATAAGATCAACTTGCATTTGTAATATTTACAGATGGTCTGATATCATATTGTGGTATCTGTCGTTGAGGCCAAGAACTAAAAAAAGAGGAAGCTGTTTTCTGATGCGACGCACAGTTATCACTCTCTATCATCATAATTACCATATGTATACAGTACAATTAAGCCTCTTTCAAGTTTTTCCCACAGTAATCATCCTAACATGTGGCTTCATTTTCTGCAGAAAATTCAGACATTTGCTCCATTATGCCGCATTGTTCCAGAGCACAAAAACAATGCATGCATTAGCATTGCAATTTGCCTCTTTATTAGGCTCTATTTGGCCTTTCTCGTACCTTTTTATAAAGGAAGAAATGAAAGAAAAGAAAGAAAATGTGGCTTTCAGTGGCATTCACATGCATGCATATTATACAACCATACTTTCTCAACAGACGTGAAGCTCTGTATCAAATACAGTACCTACTTAGTATATGATTTCGGACACAGTTCTGATGTGCAACATGCTAAAAGTGGCATTTTTGAACAAAAAGTGTTTGTTGGGTTTCTCCTTCAGCTGCATGATTCTGGATAAATTAATGGAGATCGCGATTCTCCCGTGATTCTGAACAGACAACTAAACAAAATAATATGTTAATTGCTGCTGTCTATTTAAAAAATATTGAATTCATTTGAATATTTTTTTTAACATTTGATGTGAATGAATGATTCAATGACTCACTCATAAAGACTTCACTTGTTTCATTACTGGATGAATCAATGTTTTGAATGAAACTCTTGAATGAATGATTCAATGACTCATTGAAAGGCTTGTTTCATTACTGTACGAATCAGTGTTTTGAATGAAACTCTTGAATGAATGATTCAATGACTCACTCAAAGGCTTGTTTCATTACTGTAAGAATCAGTGTTTTGAATGAAACTCTTGAATGAATGATTCAATGACTCACTCATTAAGACTTCACTTGTTTCATTACTGGATGAATTAGCGTTTTTGAACAAATCTCTTGAATGAATGATTCAGTAACTCATTCAAAGGCTTGTTTCATTACTATACGAATCAGTGTTTTGAATGAAACTCTTGAATGAATTATTCAATGACTCACTCAAAGGCTTGTTTCATTACTGTATGAATCAGTGTTTTGAATGAAACTCTTGAATGAATGATTCAATGACTCACTCATTAAGACTTAACTTGTTTCATTACTGGATGAATCAGCATTTTTGAACAAATCTCTTGAATGAATGATTCAGTGACTCACTCAAAGGCTTGTTTCATTACTGTATGAATCAGTGTTTTGAATGAAACTCTTGAATGAATGATTCAGTGACTCACTCAAAGGCTTGTTTCATTACTGTACGAATCAGTGTTTTGAATGAAACTCTTGAATGAATGATTCAATGACTCACTCATTAAGACTTCACTTGTTTCATTACTGGATGAATCAGCGTTTTTGAACAAATCTCTTGATTGAATGATTCAGTAACTCATTCAAAGGCTTGTTTCATTACTGTACGAATCAGTGTTTTGAATGAAACTCTTGAATGAATGATTCAATGACCCACTCATTAAGACTTCACTTGTTTCATTACTGGATGAATCAGCATTTTTGAACAAATCTCTAGAATGAATGATTCAATGACTCACTCATAAAAACTTCACTTGTTTCATTACTAGATGAATCAGAGTTTTTGAACAAATCTCTTGATTGAATGATTCAGTAACTCATTCAAAGGCTTGTTTCATTACTGTACAAATCAGTGTTTTGAATGAAACTCTTGAATGAATTATTCAATGACCCACTCATTAAGACTTCACTTGTTTCATTACTGGATGAATCAGCGTTTTTGAACAAATCTCTTGATTCAATGACTCAATTGATACAATCTTATTTAAAGCGTCAAGTTACTTTCAAACGGTGATTCACTCTATTTTGATCGCTTCTGTAGACATCAGTGTTTATATCCGAGCTATAAACTTTTATCTCAGTACTTCTGTGATAATTTGTAAGACAGAAATAATGACACTGTGTGGTTGAAATGACTGTTTGTGAAGCTGTTTCATACCTATACATGACAATGGCTCTCTCACAGATCTGAATGTTCGCTGTGACTGTACTTGTCAAAGCTTTAATAGATACAGGCGAATCGCTGTCATTTAGGTATAAGATCGCGTGGGTGTTTGAATCGAGATCACAATAATTGAACGATAACTTGTGCAGCTTAACCTCAGTGTTATTTTTGCTCATTAAAACGTCTTGACAGCAAAATTCACAGGCCAATCACTGAAAAATAACAGTTAAATATGAGCAATACATAATAGTGATGCTTGCGAATGATTCTGCAGGTTGAATGCATGTTGCAAAGATGCTCTGAAGTCCAGGCCCATTCCATCACAATCCAGCTCCCGTCATTTCGTGTCATATTTATCTAATTGTCTGTTTCAAGGCCAATCAAGTTAGAAGCGCACAGCAGCTAAAATTACACGAGGATGACTCACATCTGAAATCATCTAAAGGTTACCTGATTCTAAAGAGCTGTAATTGCACTGGAAAGCCTATTAGCTGTGATAGAGTTCAGAAAAAAGGACATTCTCATGTTGTTTTGTGTGCCGTTATGCTCAAGAACAATGCATGTGAATGCCATAAGCAATCTCAACCGCTTAGCTTCAAAGTTAATCTGACAGTTTATGAAGTTATGTGGTTTGGCATAAGTGATCCTGAACATGGAGACAAATAGGTTAGTTAGACGTAAAGTAACTGGTTAAATGAGGTTATGACGAAATGTTAATTGCTGCAGTCTTTGTAAAAGAATATTTAATTTGAATTAATTAATCTGATTGATTGAATGAATGATTCAATGACTCATTTATAAAGACTTCTGTTGTTTCATTACTGGATGACTCAGTGTTTTTGAATGAATCTCTTGATTGAATGATTCAATGACAAATGCAAGTCACTTGTCGCCACCTTCTGGTGTAACGTTGTAACTGATACAATCTTTATTTGAAGCATCAAGTTACTTTCAAAAGGTTATTTACTCTATTTTGATCAGATGTCATAACTAACTGGATAAATGGGGTACAGACTAAGTAATATTCACTAGAACTGATTTCAGGTTTTGATTCTGGTTGATAGCACAAAACTTTTTTTCACATTATTTACTTAAAATTCACTAAAAGAAATGAGGTAGCAATTTACACTAAGGTTAAATTCATTATGGGTCAAGCCCCGTAGGGAAAGCTTTGGAAAACGTACATTTTCAAACTCCTCCTAGAGCGTTTGTCCAATTTGCAAGACATTTTGTATGTAAAAGTTGCAAAAAGTCCTAAAAGATTTTTGATTGGCCAGTCCGTTTTCATATAGCACGTCAATTAATTTGACGTGAACACCCAAAAATGGATTTGATGCTGTATCTTCACAATGATTTGGTGTACTGATATCAAACTTGGTATATGGCATGACTTGGGGGTACAATCACAGTATCGTCACAGCGCCACCTACTGGTGCCAAGATAGGAAAAATGGATACTTTTGCATATACAGTAACTTTTGAATGCCTTGTCCTAAAATTATGAGGATGGTCTCCTTAGATTCCTTGAGGCATACCGAATTGAACAATATCAAATTTTCTTTGGTCGGCCATTTTGAATTTTGTCATAAAATGCGGTGTTTTAATGTATCATTACAAATCTCTGTATGATTCATCAAGGCCATGTTCTGAGAGGACCTGTAAAGTTTTAGGTCAGCGCTCCCTAGGGGTCAAGAGATATAATGAAATTTATGAATATGCTTATAACATATGGAAAATTCAACATATTGTCATTTAACTTACATTATTAGTTTGTTGGCAAGTCCTATGATACCAAATTTGCCATATTCTACCATACTTACTGTCCGCCATATTGAATTTTATACTTTTTCCTCCTACAAAATTTGTCCGATTTGTACAAAATTTGGTATGTAGCATCTACAGACACTCATGACAAAAAAATTAATAATACATTTTTGAAAGACCCAACCATTGTTTTATACTGCATCAAGAAATTTGACTGCGATCACACTAAAATGGATATGTGGCTGTATCTTTGCAAAAGTTTTGTGTATACAAACTTGGTACATGTAATCACAGGCATGACTTGAGGGTGCAAGCTGAGTTTCGTTATAGCGCCACCTACTGCTCAGAAAATTTAAACCATGTTACTGTGTTATCAATGCTTTAACTGATGTAATTTAAGCAGTTTTATCCTAGATGTCCACAAATATTTCCTTTTATGGCCTTATTCGGCTTGACCCCGTAATTGCTGCTTGCAGCTATATTTTATTTGTTAATGCATGAACAATAAACATTTACATTTTACAGAATTTATTAATCTAGGTTTATGTTAATTAAAATACTATTGTTGTTCATTCATAATACATTGACTCAAGTTGATTTATACAACTTAAACTAAACTATAAAACAACAAAAAGTTGAAATGCATTAGTAAATTTATAAATTAACTGCAATATTAGTAAATAAATAAATAAGAAAAACAACAGATAAAAAAAAAAACTCGGCTGCAGTACACTAGTTTCCTTAGCTAAACATCATTCAATATTCTCCACCATGGGAATACAACACAGGAGTCAAAAGTCAGCATTTGTATTTTGAAGTGTATTTCCAAAAAGCCAGTTCCATCATATGAAACTACCATTTTATGATGCGCAAATCCCATTCCCTAAAACACCACAACCGCTCCTTATCGGAGGCTGAGAAGATATCAGGAGCAATCGTGTTTTTCATCAGTCTCAGCCCGCGTGCCGTTTTATTGTCAGGGAAAATGAGAAGCTTGCTGTGGTGCTGCGGGTGAGGAGGAGGGATTCCGGCTTCTACAATAAAAGTACGTTGAACACACCGATGCATAATGCAAAAGCCGCGGCGTGTTTGTATGTGCTGATGATTTGCTCTGTGCAGAATGAGACGAGCTGCCGAAAACGGTCTTTATCGCCACACTCCTGCTATCAGAGTTTTCTCCTGTTTGTTTGTGTGAACGCAGAAGAGAGCCGTGCACTTAACAAGAACTCGTATTTAGATCAGCAAACCTAAAGCAAGCATCACAGTAACTAGAGCTCACACTAGAATTAGAGTTGAGTGTGTGAAGGCAGTGCTTGTGCTGCAGACATGAAGGACTCCTCATATCATCTGTGCTGATTCATCAGACGCACCATCATCACCACAACTGTATCTACATATCCAGAATTTCAGAGCACAGCAACACCATAGCAACAACCTTGCACTTACTCTGAGCACCTTAGGAACTTTGTAGAGATGCCCTGGCAACCACCCAGAACACCCTGGCAACCACCTAGCAACGAGAACACCTTAGAAACTGTTGAAATGTCCTAGCAAACACCCACAACACCCTAGCAACCACCTAGCAACTAGAACACCTTAGAAGAAATGCCCTAGCAACCACTCACAGCACCCTAGCAACTAGAACACCTTAGAAACTTCATAGAAATGCCCTAGCAACCACCCACAGAACCCTAGCTACCTCCTAGCAACTAGAACACCTTAGAAACTTAATAGAAATGCCCTAGCAAACACCCACAACACCCTAGCAACCACCTAGCAACTAGAACACCTTAGAAGAAATGCCCTAGCAACCACCCACAGCACCCTAGCAACCACCTAGGAATTAGAACACCTTAGAAACTTTGAAGAAATGCCCTAGCAACCACCCAAAGCACCCTAGCAACTAGAACATCTTAGAAACTTCATAGATATGCCCTAGCAACCACCCACAACACCCTAGCAACCACCTAGCAACTAGAACACCTTAGAAGAAATGCCCTAGCAACCACCCACAGCACCCTAGCAACTAGAACACCTTAGAAACTTCATAGATATGCCCTAGCAACTACACAGAGTACCCTAGCAACCTCCTAGCAACTAGAAAGCCTTAGAAACTTTGTAGAAATGCCCTAGCAACTACCCACAGTACCCTAGCAACAAAAACACAGTAGACACTTTGTAGAAATACCCTAGAAACCACCCCAGCACCCTAGCAACTAAAACACCTTATAAGACCTTAGAAACCTTGATGAAATGCCCTAGCAACCACCCACAGCACCCTAGCAACTACCTAGCAATTAGAACGTCTTAGAAACTTTGTAGAAATGCCCTAGCAACCAACCACAGTACCTAGCAACCTCCTAGCAACTAGAACACCATATACACTTTGAAAAAATGCTTAGCAACCACCCACAGCACCCTAGCAACCACCTAGAAATGAGAACGGACTAGACACTTTGTAGAAATATCCTAGCAACCACCAAAAGCACCCTAGCAACCACCTAGAAACTAGAACAGACTAGACACTTTGTAGAAATGCCCTAGCAACAACCCACAGCACCCTAGCAACCACCTAGGAATTAGAAAACCTTAGAAACTTTGAAGAAATGCCCTAGCAACCACCCAAAGCACCCTAGCAACTAGAACATCTTAGAAACTTCATAGATATGCCCTAGCAACCACCCACAACACCCTAGCAACCACCTAGCAACTATAACACCTTAGAAGAAATGCCCTAGCAACCACCCACAGCACCCTAGCAACCACCTAGAAACGAGAACAGCCTAGACACTTTGTAGAAATGTCCTAGCAACCACCCAAAGCACCCTAGCAACCACCTAGAAGCTAGAACAGACTAGACACTTTGTAGAAATTCCCTAGCAACCACCCACAGCACCCTAGCAACCACCTAGCAATTAGAAAGCTGTAGAAACTTTGTAGAAATGCCCTAACAACCAACCACAGTACCCTAGCAACCTCCTAGAAACGAGAACAGACTAGACACTTTGTAGAAATGTCCTAGCAACCACCCACAGCACCCTAGCAACCACCTAGAAATGAGAACAGACTAGACACTTTGTAGAAATGCCCTAGCAACCACCCACAGCACCCTAGCAACCACCTAGCAATTAGAAATGCCCTAACAACCAACCACAGTACCCTAGCAACCTCCTAGAAATGAGAACAGACTAGACACTTTGTAGAAATGTCCTAGCAACCACCCAAAGCACCCTAGCAACCACCTAGAAACTAGAGCTGACTAGACACTTTGTAGAAATGCCCTAGCAACCACCCAAAGCACCCTAGCAACCACCTAGCAATTAGAAATGCCCTAGCAACCACCCACAGCACCCTAGCAACCACCTAGCAATTAGAAATGCCCTAACAACCACCCACAGCACCCTAGCAACCACCTAGAAATGAGAACGGACTAGACACTTTGTAGAAATGTCCTAGCAACCACCCAAAGCACCCAAGCAACCACCTAGAAACTAGAGCAGACTAGACACTTTGTAGAAATGCCCTAGCAACCACCCACAGCTCCCTAGCAACCACCTAGCAATTAGAAATGCCCTAACAACCAACCACAGTACCCTAGCAACCTTCTAGAAATGAGAACAGACTAGACACTTTGTAGAAATGTCCTAGCAACCACCCAAAGCACCCTAGCAACCACCTAGAAACTAGAGCAGACTAGACACTTTGTAGAAATGCCCTAGCAACCACCCACAGCACCCTAGCAACCACCTAGCAATTAGAAATGCCCTAGCAACCACCCACAGCACCCTAGCAACCACCTAGCAATTAGAAATGCCCTAACAACCACCCACAGCACCCTAGAAACCACCTAGAAATGAGAACGGACTAGACACTTTGTAGAAATGTCCTAGCAACCACCCAAAGCACCCTAGCAACCACCTAGAAACTAGAACAGACTAGACACTTTGTAGAAATGCCCTAGCAACCACCCACAGCACCCTAGCAACCTCCTAGCAACTTGACCACCTATATACACTTCGAAGAAATGCCTTAGCAATCACTCACAGCACGCTAACAACCACCCAGAAACTAGAACTGCGTAGAGAGTTTGTAGAAATGCCCTAGCAACCACCCACAGCACCCTAGCAACTAAAACATCTTAGAAACTTTGAAGAAATGCACTAGCACCCACCCACAGCACTGTAGCATGGAAGTGGTCAAGCATCGCTCACCATTTCTTGACAAATGTGAAAATGCAGTTATTGTTAAGAGTCTGTAAATGTGCCTAGTTCATGAAAAACCCTTGTGTGGTTGCCGAGCCATCAACTATGATGCCTTATGTAAAGGTTAGTTTCATTTATAGAGAACAGAGAGATATATGCAAGCGCCTGGACAGTCCATCACTGCTGTATGTGTGAAGGAAGAATACATTTTTCCACAACCACTATGACATTTACAAGAGAGAGAGAGAGAGAGATGGTCTATTTTAAAGAGAAAAAGTGGTAGAGACATTCAGAAAGTTGGTGTTTGGTGAGAAATGAGAGTGGGGGGGGTTCCCCAGGTGAGAGTGAGTGAGTAAGAGCGAGAGAGATACAGAATATGATGGTGTGAGAGAAAAGCCGTGCTTTCATAACACTTCAGTGCTAGAGATCTGCAGCTTGTGTCTGACTATGAAAAGGAGACATATATCATGTATTTTTATAATATCATTTAAATTCAGTTAACGTGGTTCGTGCACCAAAAACAGTTTTATAATTTTTCTGAATCTTCCTGCCTCTTGTTTTTTTGTCGCGGTGCCTTTAAGACTAATACGAAAATGCCCTGTTCTCTTTGCGGGTTTGCAGTCAGTTCAATATACCACACTTTCTAACTCCTCCATCCTTCAATAACAGTGCAAAAACAATCGTTAAACAATATTCATTGAAATGTGCCACTCTATTTGTTCACTTTACAGTTTATTCAGCCCCAAAATACAAGTTTGTGATCAGAATTTCTGTGCATCCTAAAGAAATAAGGCTATTTCATTAACAAGAAAAAACAACAACAGGGCAGAATATCCACCTTTTTTTAATGTGGATATTCTGCACAAAAACAGTGAATTTTGATGCTTGAATTTGCTAACTAGTAATTTAATTTTAATTTCACATTAATTTATTACCGTAATCATCGCAATCAAGTCTTGCACATTTATAAATGACTCCAGCTTTGAAAAATAAGGTGCATATAGTTATTCTAATAGGTACTTGCTACTAAATGTGTCAAACAAAATTCCCAAAACAGCCACTAACATGGTAAATATTAGTTTCTTATCAGAAAGAATGATAAAACACATGGGTGGGCTGAATTTCCAAAGACCAAACTGGCCTAGTTGACGTGTAAATGTGGGCGGTCATGTGATCATCATCACTATGGAATGAGCCATTTCTGCTGCATGCGTCTAATACTTTCTTCACTGTGACGTTAAAACGTACCTGCCATTTGCTCTGTGAATAATGAAATTGGTTGGTAAAAGCAGTCACGGCTTGTATAACTTATTCAAAAGCACATTAGCAATCAGCAAAACCAGCAAGTTAGTGCCTTATGGAGGAAAGTGTTTACAAAGGACCCCTAATGAAGTCTTAATTATGTTTAATCACGTTGCCAACCTCATTGTTGTTTTGATATGCAATAGTGACTGAACAGAATATGCAAATGTTTAGTGAGTTAATGGTTGACGTGCAGCTGTGAACGCAGTCGTTTCTTAACTCATTCCGCATGATGACCTTTTAAGTGGAGCAAAAAGAGCGAAAGTGACAATACTGATGAATAATGGATGATTAAAAAGGCTTTCGAAAAGCTTAATGGTGGAATTAAATTTACTATAATAACAGATTTGCATGGGTCCCGTCATTCCACTAATATTTAAAGTGGAAGTTTAAATATAGCTTTATGCCATGGCATTGAGAGATATGATAAAACGCATTGTATGCATTATGCACAGCTCGCAGACTTCAACATCCTCCTGCTGTATTTGAGGAGAGACACTTTTCACTGTATAATTCAAGGTCAGCTGCATCTCCGTTTACTCCTCGTAATCAGAAGAAACATCAAGAACTAAACATGGCAATCACAGTTTTCATGCATTTTAGTGTGTTATACAAGTTTTAAATAATGCTTTACACTCCAAAAAAATGCTTTTCTTATCTTGTTTCCAGTCAAAATATCTAAAAATCTTAAATCAAGATGCATTTACTAGATAAGTAAAATGACATAAGATATTATCTCTTGTAGAAAAAAAGAAAAAACCCTAAATGAAGTGTGTTTTCTTCTTAAAACAGAAAATTTCTTTTCCAGAAAAACAAGTGATAATATCTTGTAATTTTACTTGTCTAGTAAAAGCATCCTGATTTAAGAATTTTTAGATATTTTGACTGGAAACCAGACAAAAATACTAAGTAAGAAAAGCATTTTTCATTTAAATAGATCTTTGATGCCAAATGTTTACACTTAAACTCTTCATTTGCATTCTATTTAGAACTCTAGGGTTTCTGACTCAACTTTAAAGAACGCTTTATGAACCAAAAACCAAAAAGGTTCTATATTAGGAAAAATGTCTTAAATGATTGCAGGATTAAACATGAGTGTTTTTTGGCTTTTAGTATGGATATGTTAGTCTTAAGATTATCTATACACTCTGGGAAAAATTCTGGGTTAAAACTAACCCAAGCTGGGTTGAAAATGGACAAACTCAGCGATTGGGTTGTTTTAACCCAGCAGTTGGGTTAAATGTTTGCCCAACCTGCTGGGTAGTTTTATTTAACCCAACTATTGTTTAAAAATGACTATATGGCTTAAAATATTAAGAAATGTTAATTTCTAACATACTTTGTGTTCGTTTTAAGCAAGCAATACAGTTATTTTTAAACGATAGTTGAGTTAAATAAAACTACCCAGCAGGATGGGCAAACATTTAACCCAATCACTGGGTTAAAACAACCAAATTGCTGGTTTATTGGCTTGGTTTATTTTTAACCCAGCATTTTTTAGAGTGTAAGGTAGTGTCCTCAAAAACAATGACAAAAAATTGCATTTTGAAGATGTAAGCATTCAAACTTACAGTCTCATCACTTCCGCCAATATGGATCAATGCGTTTTGATGACAGCTTCTCATCAGATTTTCTGACCAATCAAATGCTCTCTAGAATCTAAAAGTCCCGCCCCCTGCATTATAAATAGACGCTGACGCTGTGGCTGAAATCGGTCACTTGTTCACACATTTACTCTTTTCTACATGGTCAGTGGCACATAGTGCACTATATAGAGGATAGGAAACGATTTGCTTTCCATTGAGGCTGTTTGATATATCTCACCCTGTCTTCCTGTTTCAGTTGAAATTACTTCAACACATTGAATAATGCCAAGGCACTTCAGTGGGCCTTTAAAATGGAACCCCTAAAAGCTTCAATATATGAAGCAACTGATGGAACCCTTTAAGATTCTATATAGAACCTTTTCTTCTAAGATCGTTATTTATTTGTTCAAATCAATAACATTAGCAATATAATAGCGATGCTTGGTTCAGTAAGTAACTCTCAGCCTTTCTGTCCTTCAGTGTTCCACCGACTGTAAATGCGTTTGTATTCATTTGGCTGTGTGTCTAAACGAGTGTAGCATTGTATTATTCATCTCCCCCAGAGCTATAACTATATCTGCGTCCTCAGTGAGAGTCGTACCCGCCGTCCTGCCGCTGCCAAGACAACAGCAATGGATTTAAAACAACACAGGCAATTAATGAAGAACGAGTGGCGTTCTGCAGAGTTTAAGAGCGATTGAAAAGCTTTCAGTGGCCTTGGACGTGGAGTGTCGGTGTGGGAGGCCGAAGGGCCGCTGGAGTCGCTCCTCCGTCTGCGTTTCTCTACTCAGAGGTGATATGGAGATCATTTAGCTGCCGGATATTTAACCTCTCATGCCGATGGCTGTCATTAAGACGATAACAATAAACTTGAGTTCTTAAAGGGATAGTTCACCTTAAAATGAAAATTAAGTCATCATTTACTTACCTTAGTGTTGTTCTAATGCTGGATGCCCTACTGGATGTCCCGCTCGCGCTCGTCAATATAATGTCAGTGAATAGCGACCAGCGTCAAGCTTTTAATCAAGTGTTACGATAGGGTTTGGTGAAAAACAAACCGTAATATAGTGTATTATTTAACAAAAATCCTGCTCTTGGCCGTTGATCTTCTGTGCACGACTGCATGTTCTTGAGACTCTATTAATTCACTCCGAAAAACACACAAGTTGTGAAAAATCAAGATTAACAAAAACGCGACATGAAATACAATCCATGCACCTTCTTCTCTGAGGTGAATATGTGAGTTGCGTTCATTGCAACAAAAAGTCGTTTTCACATCTGTATTGATCAGGATATATTCGGTGAAGAAAGTACATGGATACTTTTTGGGGATTTTTAGTTGTTTTATTTCATGTTGCATATTTATTAATCTTGATTTTCTGGGCGAGTCGGAGTAAACTGCGGCACTAATAGAGTCTCATGAACCAAGGTCAGGATTTTCGTTAAATAATGCATTAAATTTCTGGGTCTTTTTTTCACCAAACCCTATCGTAAACTCCAGAACACTTGGAATATACGACCACCAGAGTGAGTAAATGATGACTTAATTTTCATTTTAGGATGAACTATCCCTTTAGAGGTGAAGTATGCCGTTTTTTTTAAATAAAATGCTACAATACTTTCTCCCATGAAATGCTGATCATAATGCATATTGTTTTCAAAATGTAGTAAAAACAAAGTTTCCAAAATGATGGCAGCCATAGAAGAAGCATTTTTGGTACCCCAAAGAACAGAGGCATTGTTTTTCATAGTGTAAAGAACAATTTAATAATCTAAAAAGAATGTTTTTCCACTTTAAAGGTGCCCTAGATTGTTTTTTTACAAGATGTAATATAAGTCTAAGGTGTCCCCTGAATGTGTCTGTGAAGTTTCAGCTCAAAATACCCCATGGATTTTTTTTTATTAATTTTTTTAGCTGCCTATTTTGGGGCATCATTAACTATGCACTGATTTTTTCAGCACGGCCCCTTTAAGAGATGCGCTCTCTCTGCCCCACGAGCTCTCGACTATATATACATCGCATAAACAAAGTTCACACAGCTAATATAACCCTCAAATGGATCTTTACAAGATGTTCGTCATGCATGCTTCGAATTATGTGAGTAAAGTATTTATTTAGATGGTTACGTTTGATTCTGTGTGAGTTTGAGGCTGTGCTCTGTGGCTAAAGCTAACATTACAAACTGTTGGAGAGATTTATAAAGAATGAAGTTGTGTTTATGCATTATACAGACTGCACGTGTTTAAAAATGAAAATAGCAACGATTCTCGTCTCCGTGAATACAGTAAGAAATGATGGTAACTTTAACCTCATTTAACAGTATATTAGCAACATGCTAATGAAACATTTAGAAAGACAATTTACAAATATCACTAAAAATATCATGATATCATGGATCATGTCAGTTATTATTGCTCCATCTGCCATTTTTCGCTGTTGTTCTTTCTTGCTTACCTTGTCTGTGCATAGATCCAGCCGTTAATACTGCCTTTCCTTGTGTAATGCGTCGAATGGGCTGGCATTATGCAAATATTGGGGTCATACATATTAATGATCCCGACTGTTACGTAACAGTCGGTGTTATGTTGAGATCCGAGTGTTTTCCGGAAGTCTTTCAAACAAATGAGATTTACATAAGAAAGAGGAAGCAATGGGGTTTGAAACTCAATGTATGTCTTTTCCATGTACTGAACTCTTGTTATTTAACTATGCCAAGATAAATTCAGTTTTTCATTCGAGGGCACCTTTAAAGAACCTTTTGTGCAGTGGAAAGATTCTGTGGATGTTAAAGTTTCTACATGGAACCATCAATGATAATAAATAACCTTTACGTTTTAAAGGGGTGGTTGATTATGATTTGACTTTTTTTAACTTTAGTTAGTGTGTAATGTTGCTGTTTGAGCATAAACAACATCTGCAAAGTTACGATGATCAAAGTTCAATGCAAAGAGATATTTTCTTTTACAGAAATCGCTTTTTAAACGGCTGGTAGGGACTACAATGAGCTTCTTCCCGGGTTAGTGACATCACAAACCCTAAAATTTACATAAACCCCGCCCCTGAGAACACACAACAAAGGGGGCGGGGCCATGTTGGGCTGCTTTAGAGAAGAGGAAGAGTTGTTGTAGTAGAGTGTTGTTGACATGCCGTCATTTTACGCCGGACTGCTTCACAAACGAGGGTCAATTCAACACAAAAGATGAACATGACGGCACATGCTAGTGGATGAGTTGAATCAACTCCACAGCAACTACATAAATTTATCCACTAACCATTCAGAAACGTCTAAAAGTTGTAACTTCTTCCTGAGTCTCTCCATCAGTGTCTCTCCAACAATGTAAGGCTGAACACTTTCGTCATTTTGCTGCATGAGATTCTCCAGCTTTGTTGTTGTTGGGCTGTTAAAGCTCCGCCCCCTCTTCTGGAAAGCAGGCAGCTCATTTGCATTTAAAGGGACACACACAAAAACGTGTTTTTGCTCACACCCAAATCGAGGCAAATTTGACAAGCTATAATAAATGATCTGTGGGGTATTTTGAGCTGAAACTTCACACACACATTCTGGAGACACCAGAGACTGATATTACATCTTGTAAAAGGGGAATTATCAGTAACAGTAAAACATCATATTTTCAACAAGACAATAAAAAGAAAGAGTTCAGAAAATGAACAAGGACATTTTGGTTTTAAAATTTAGGATTAGAGATTGTAACAAACTTATAAAATATAGTTGTGTAACTTGTTTTGCTGACCTAGAATACCTCGGAAACCACATAACATCATTTTCTTCAGAAAATTTAAAATCTAGTTATTTTTGCCATTACATTTGATGAGTCTTCACCTTTAATAAACAGACTGTGCTCACATACACACATCTCTCTTCACTGCCGCCCTCTCCAGACCCATAAAGCCCAACATTAATATAAAAATATAAATGTTCGGCAGTCTGCATTTAAAGTGAGTCTATATCTGTGTTCAAAAAGGTTCCCACTCAAAAGGAAAAATACACCAACCATACAATAAAAATCAGCCTTATTGTATCTCACGGCAATATAGTTAAAGGATTTTCAATGACATTCGTAAGTACCTACAAAACACAGCCTTTACTATTCATGTTTTCTAGCAATCAGCATCTATACTGTACAAAGCACGGCAGCATTAAGAGACACTATAGTGTGATTTCACATGTAAATGATTTGTTTCTAAAGGCAGGAACACAAACACAGAGGTTGGATTTAAATAAGGGGGTCGGTCTCACGATGAAAAGAAGAAACTCGCTGTTAGATTGCAATCAAGGTTTTGTGCACAGCACTCATCACAGAAAAGAAGCACAATCGTTCACTAACAAGTATACTTCTCTGCACACTCAAACTCCTGTCTGTTCAAACGGAGGATTAAATTTGCATGTACTTCTCATCAATGATTGTTACTGTATGGAATAACAGAAACATACTCTCTCTGTAGTCATTACAGTTACTTAGCAAGCACAACAATCCTCATGCATTATTATTCCATGTGATTTCTTTCTTTTCTTCTACATATTCTCACCATATTATATTTGATCTCGTCATACTGAGAATGTTAATATGAGCAGCACCTGCAGTCAGGGACGTTGCATAAATTTACTGGCCTGGGACGACATGTTTATGGGTGGATCCCCTCATCACAAGGCCGTCCCCCTGACAACAGCCCTGTCTACAGCTGCATTCGCATAATGCACGTGTTTCCAATGTGAACTTGCTGCCATCTAGTGCACTACAATGCATACTACACTGTCCTGTGCAGGATAAATATACAAGCTAAATTTAAACCTAGAGATGCCAAACGGGTCACTGACTTGACGGGTCATTTTTTTGTCCAAAAGCCTTAATAATAATAAAAAACAAAGATATGACATCCAAAGTATGTAAGGTAGTAAAACTAGATCTCTTTTATTATATTTTGCTACATATAAAGATGTTGAAGTGCCAAAAGGTCATTCGGTTTAACCGTCCAAAAGCCAATACAGCCATTTCATTTGTAATTAAAATATCTTAAAATGTAATAAATGTATATATTTTTTATTCTGGTATGATTTTATAACATCATATATCAACATAGTTTAAAATGGTATTAAAATTATGTGTAGAAGTCATTGCTTTGTTATGAGAAAGAATGTCCGGAAAAATGAATTTCATTGATGTCATTCAGAGTAACCAATATAAAGGGACCATTTTGGATCAAGTCATGCGGTCAATATCGTGAGACAGGATGTGACATCATTAAGACGCCTGCAAAGGACCACATGGTCGTGAAACAGTAAAAAAGTAACTAACTCTCTCTTAACTTATTTTACCCAAAAAGTAAGGTCATTTGGTGCAACCGCTATAAAATATGGAAAATTTTGTAATATTTTAAAAACTTGTACTAAATAAAATGATTGATTGTTAGCTAGCTAGATATCAGCCTGTTAGCACTGTTTGAAAATATCGTAATATAATATAATTTTGGTTAAACTGAATGACTTTTTTGGGACAAATTTTGTGCATCTTGTAAAAAATGACAAAAGCAGTGTTAATTGATTATAAAAACCACATAATCTCATTGTTAACACTTAATAAAACTTCAAAATTAATTATATCTCCGTTATGCTTTTTTACACTTTTAAAAACCTTATTCGTCAATGACCCATATATATATATATATATATATATATATATATATATATATATATATATATTAGTATATATTTTAGAGTAAAACATTTTAATATAAAATTATTATATATTATATACATGTTATTTTATATATGCTGTCAAATAAATTAATCATGATTAATTGCATCTAACATAAAAGTTTGTAAATATTTATGTCTGTTTGTATGTATGTATATATACATACACACACACACACACACACACACACACACACACACACATATATAGATGCAATTAATCGATTTGACAAATATATATTAAACATTTTCTAAACCTGCACACTATACAGTCCTCAGCAGGATAAATATCCAAACTAAATCTAAAACTATATTAGACAAAATTATATATTTTTATGTTTTAATATATATATATATATACAGTCATTTAGTTATTTAGACACCTTGAACATTTAATTCATTATTGCAGTTTATTCACTATAGTTTAAAATGGTAATAAAATATGACAAGTTCTCAGAGTTTAACTGTGTCAGAAAAAATTAATCTTAATTATGTCAGATAATGACATTATGGTCAGGACAAAGTGTCTGAATAAGTTTTGGTTTTTCATTTTTATCAATTTTACTGGTAGTCCACTGTATGAAGCATTTTTTGGGTATAATATGTCACAGTTTACTTTATTTTGCTATCCTCACTTACAGAAATGAACTATAGTGTCCTGCACCCACTAGTAAAAAAATACCAAAAATATAAAAAATGACTATATAATTTTTGGTTTGACTGTATGTGTGTGTGTGTACATATTTTTTAATATTATAGTATATTAAGAACCACAAACAGACTAACCAAACAGAGAAGCACAATAATACTGTAGACAATCAAACCACATATATACACACGTGGACAAAATTGTTGGTACCCTTGGTAAATATGAACAAAAAAGCCTGTGAAAATAAATCTGCATCATTAATCATTTAGATATTTTATTTTAAAAAAATTCACAAAAATCTAACCTTTAATTGCAGTATAAGAATTTAAATGGGGGGAATCTCAATATGAAATAAATGTTTTTCTCTAATGCACGTTGGATACAATTAATGGTACCCTTAGAAATTCGTATGAGTACAATATCTCTGAAGTATATTCACATCCATATTTATATTTTTAGCAAACCAGGGTGACTAGAAACATGAAATTATCCAGCCATGACTTCCTGTTTCACAAGTGTATAAATATGAGTAAACACAAAGGCCAGATTCCCTTAATCATCCATCAGAACAGGTAAAACCAAATAATATTGTTCTGAAAGCTTCACAAAATAGAAAGTGGCTCTAAGAAAGCAGATAAAGCATTGAAAATTCCAATTTTTTTTAAAATTAAATGATATTAACAATTAACAATAACTTTTCACAGTTCTTATTTACCAATACCAACGATTTTGTCCACATCTGTATAAAAATAAAAATAAAAATCAGACAGTAATGTTTTTTCAGGATTTGTTTTAGGTGCAGATGTGCACTTTCCCGACGCTGTAAATACTCTCCTCTTGAATAATTTATATCAACTGTCTGTTCGGGTTACTATAAGTGTCGCAAAGATTCGGACCGTTATACAAATGCCAAATCATGCTGACAAGGTTCAATGAGGCCATAAAAGAGGTATGAGAACAATTTTCACTACTGTAACTGCATACAGAATCTCACATGGTAACCAAAATACTACACACTAATCCACTAACGCCATCAAAAAATAAATAACTAAAAACTAAATAAACATTCTACAAGCATAATTCACAATGAATGAGATATGATTTTACAGTGACAACTGCAGCTAGTAATAATTACAATTTTATGATGACACAATTACAACTACTTTCAATTATGCAGTTACTAACCCAATTTATTTTCTTTTAAAGATTGCCTTTAAAAGAAATGAATCTTTTTGAACTGAGAATGAAAATTCATTATAATTAACATGCAGTTAACTGGCTTTAAATACAAATGGTAGTAGAGAAACACATGTGAAAGAGTGCATTTGATGTCTCTTCCAAATGAGGGCGCTGTTTTCAACTTTATTTATAGCGTCTAGATCAATAAACAGAGTAAGAATCAGTTTCAAGCAGCAAACAATTCAACACAGCAACCCTTCAGCAAAACATTTTATCTTTTGCAACTGCATGCTCTAAATATATTTCTCTTAATATATGTCTTTTTCCTCCTCAGAAGTTTTTTGCGCCCCTGGAGGAGGAGCATAGCGAGGTCAGACTCATTTGAACAAACCGATTCCCTAGGATGCTTCGTTCAAATGAACCGCATCAATACAAACGATTCACCGAGTTGTCAGTCACAGAAATGAACCATTAAAGAGTTAGTTCACCCAAAAATTAAAATTATGTCATTAATTACTCACCCTCATGCCCTTTTACATCCGTAACACCTTCATTAATCTTCGGAACACAAATTAAGATATTTTTGTTGAAATCCGATGGCTCCGTGAGGCCTGAGCAATGACATTTCCTCTCTCAAGATCCATTAATGTACTAAAAACATATTTAAATCAGTTCATGTGAGTACAGTGGTTCAATATTAATATTATAAAGCCACGAGAATATTTTTGGTGCGCCAAAAAAAACAAAATAACGACTTATATAGTGATGGCCGATTTCAAAACACTGCTTAAGCTTCGGAGCGTTATGAATCAGCGTGTCGAATCATGATTCGGATCGCGTGTCAAACCGCCAAACTGCTGAAATCACGTGACTTTGGCGATCCGAACTGCTGATTCGACACGCTGATTCACAACGCTCCGAAGCTTCATGAAGCAGTGTTTTGAAATCGGCCATCACTAAATAAGTCCTTATTTTGTTTTTTTGGCGCACCAAAAATATTCTCGTGGCTTTATAATATTAATATTGAACCACTGTACTCACATGAACTGATTTAAATATGTTTTTAGTACATTAATGGATCTTGAGAGAGGAAATGTCATTGCTGGCTATGCAGGCCTCACTGAGACATCGGATTTCAACTAAAATATCTTAATTTGTGTTCTGAAGATGAATGAAGGTCTTACGGAGGTGGAACGACATGAGGGTGAGTAATAAATGACATTATTTTCATTTTTTGGTGAACTAACCCTTTAATGTTCAAAATGAGATTCAAACATACATTTTGAGTTGATTTTCGGTGTATTTACGAATAAAACGTTTCATCATGTGTGATTTTCAGGCATAATTTGATCGAATTATTAAGGTACTAAACTATACCATTTATGGCATGTCATGAATATTCTAATCTTTAAGTGTAATTATATTCATCAAACTACTATGATATTATTTTCTGTCATACAATTTTTCGGAAATGTTCACGTGATCGTTTTCTGTAACGTTCAATAAATATTTGTAAAACGCATCTATTTTCGACGAAATATATAACATAGGCCCTTGTTACTGTAGTTAGTCGTGTGATTTTGATACTATTTGATATTAACTCTATGATTGGGACCATTATTGTGTTTTTTACCTGACAAGACAGTGTAAAACGCGAATCTGTGCGAGTGAATCACTGAAAGGAACCGGTTCAAATGAACGATTCATTCGCGAATCGGACATCAGCCACTGCAGCCAGCCAAACCCCCGCCGCCCGTGCGATGGAGGAGCGGATCTGATCTCATCGGATCTACCGACAAACATGCTGCTCGATCAAACCCGTTTCCCCGGCAATATTACCAGAACGAGCGACTGATTGATATGTGAACTGAATCAGGTAACGTTAACGCTGTATATATTCATATGTGTCGTTTGTGTGTCCGCTTCGGACAACTGTCACAAGGGCCGTTTTCCAAAATCTAGTGAGCTGCCTACATAGACAGCATTTTTGAGCACTCTAGTTTCAAATCCAAGTGTGATTCCTGCTTAGCCAGTATTTTTGAGGCAAAGTAGACACGGAAACTTGCTTAGCAGCATCCAAGCTCTTTGTTTTGAACACAAGTGCGCTATCTAGCTAGCGAGCTTTGCAGATTTTGAGACACCGCCACAGTCCCGCATTGCGGCCTGCTTCTGTGTTTACAATGCTCTTTAATATTGTCTTAGATTTAAAGGTTATTGTTTTTGAAGAAGGTATGATCAGCAGAGATCGATGATTGACGGCTGTCATTTGTTTATTTTGAAGCGCTCGTGAGCTGTCAAACAGATTGATTCGCGCCAAAGCTAGGAAAACGAGCATATTTTATATGTTTTCTGGTTTATTTAAGAGCATGGAAGGTAATTATGTTTGGTTTTTTTGCTCATCTGTTTGAATGTTTATCAATAAATTCGTGGTTTTAATCCCAGTCACCATTCCAATTGGGAATCAGTCTGTGTTAGCTTAGCTCGCGAGATGCTAATAGACTGTAGCGTTTCATTCTCTTTCATAAAATGAGTATTATTTGCATATAAATGTTCTAAGGGCGTGAAATGAATATATAAATATGAATTCGGACGTATGTGTTAAGATTTAAAGCTTCATTGACTCGTAACCGTTCGGTTAACACAGAGGCTAACAAACACATCGGCTACGGAAGTTGAAAAGAAAACATCATCTGGACATGATTTTTAGGAAGGTTTATTCATCTAATTGGTTGTTTGTCAGTAAGAGATTGTTTGTATAATAAGAAATGCGCTAAAAATAGATGATATGGTATTCTTAGAAGTACCTTAGAGTAACATGTAAATACATGGTACATAAATATTGGAACCAAACAGTATTTTGACGTGCCAGAATATACAATGAGACCTAATATTATATGTATGTATAATGTGTGTGTGTGTGTGTGTGTGTGTGTGTGTGTGTGTGTGTATATATATACACACACACACACACACACACTACCCTCCAAAAGTTTGGAAACACCCCTGGCAAAGTGTGGTTTTGGATGATATCAGCATAAATCTTTATCATTTTTGGTGCAAATACATTAAAGTAACTTGACACAAATTTAAGTTTTTTCTATGTATAAACTGTTTATGTAATAAAATATGTTTTCTTAGTTTGTGTTGTCCCTTATCAATGCAAAATTATCACAAATAAAAAAGGATTCATGCCAATATTGTCTAAAACCCCACTTTTCCAGGGCGTTTGAGTGTGTGTGTGTATATATATATATATATATATATATATATATATATATATATATATATATATATATGTATGTATATATATATATATATATATATATATATATATATATATATATATATGTATGTATATGTGTATATATGTGTATATGTATATATATGTAAATATGTATATATATGTAAATATATATATATATATATATATATATATATACAGCTATGGAAAAAATTAAGAGACCACTTAACATTGATTTCTGAACTTGGAGTGGTCTCTTAATTTTTTCCATAGCTGTATATGTATATATATATATATATATGTATATGTATGTATGTATATATATGTATATATATATGTATATATGTATATACATGCTCTAATGATTTACTCAAAAGACACATCAAATAATGGCGTAATATGCATTGGTAAACTTCTGTGCTGTGTATATATATTTTAGTCTATTCTACACAAGATAAGCGGTGTTATTTCTTAGGGTTTGAGATCCATTTGGCTCTGCTCCATGTTTAAAGTTTTCATTGTAATATTAGCTCAGATTGTGTCTAGATTAGTGAAGAAAAACGAGACTCGTTTGCAGCGTCTGGATAGTATCAGAGCTGGCAGGTTTTTCAATAAACTAACTGGTTCAGTTCAAATCACAGTTCCGCGTGTCTCAGGATCAGGTGATCGACACGGAACATTCTGAGTTTTTATCAAAACAGCATCCTGCATAGTTTGTCATCACTTCTGTGTGTGAAAACAGACCCTGATGTCTGATAAGAGGAAGCTTGTTATGAAATGAGACGGGTAATTTTATGTCACAGTAATGGGATATGTCATAATATAACTCTTTTTGCTGGAAATTCAGTGCAAAAATGTATTGTTTTATTCACCAAAAATTTAAATCACACACAAAATAAGTGTAAGCTTAAGATTTGATTTGAACATTTAACAAAAATGTTTTTTTTATTATTATTATTGTTTTAATTTTAGTTAAAGGGGGGGTATCACAAACAGTTTCTGCCAATCTCATGTTAATCTTGAGTACATCTAGAGTAGCAATGCATCCTTCATATCTCCGAAAAGTCTTTAGTTTTGTCGTTTTTATATGCTAAACCGAGTCTTTCCGAAAAAAGCCCAGATCCTGGAGGCGTGTCAGTGCTGTGGGCGGAGCTAAAGAGTCACGAGTGTACGCAGCTTCTGTGATGTCTGCATTACAAATAAAAAGGGAACAAAAACATTCGTGTTGTTTACATTATATGCACTTGTGCACCGATTGCCAACAAAACACAGACATCTGATGCAGCTTTACTCACCACCCGCGATCTGCAAATCCAGCGCCGAACTGGAACTTGTTTACAAAGTATTTGTCTCCGAAATCCCAGGAACAAACAAACATACATGCACAACTCCGTTGCTGCCTCAGAAAAAGCTGAAAAGGGTCATCTTTCCCTCGCAACCAAAAACACACTCCTTTGTTTACAGGAGCTGCATCTCATTTCGGAGGCTGCGTCCTCCGGAGGTCACATTTGAAGGCTGCATACGTCATCAAGGATGTCTTATTTAAGAAAAGTAACCGTAATAAAATTGACTGATATTCATTGTGAGGTGTAAAATACTGTAATTTCTTTCTTACGTTGCAATCTAACGGTTAATTTTCTTAAATGAGACTTCCTCGATGATGTATGCAGCCTTCAAAGGGTGCAGCCCCTGAATTGGGACACAGCCATTGTTAAAAAAATCTCTCGGCTTCCGTATCCTGAACGAAACGCGTTGATGGGCGTGATCTTGCTTTTGAAACTTTGGTCATGTTTAGCATGAGAATGCAACTCTTTAACTCTCAGCTCATTTGCATTTAAAGGGACACACACAAAAACGGCGTGTTTTTGCTCACACCCAAATAGGGGCAAATTTGACAAGCTATAATAAATGATCTGTGGGGTATTTTGAGCTGAAACTTCACAGACACATTCTGGAGACACCAGAGACTTATATTTCATCTTGTGGTCTCATTTGCATCTCTCCTCAGGTCGCAGTCGGATCCTGTAGAAGTCGCCGTCATGTACTCTGAGTGGCGGTCTTTACACCTGGTGGTCCAGAGCGACCAGGGCCACCTGAGTGTGTTACACACTTACCCATCGGGCGTGGGTCGAGACGTGGCAAACGCTGTGGTGCGTCCCCTGGGAAACAGCCTTGGAGGAGCGCCGTCCGAGTGCCTCCTCAAGACAGACAAGGAGGTAAGAAGTGTGTGTGTGTTTCATAAGATCTCACATCTGTGAAGAATCTTGAATTCAAACCCGAGGCTGCGGCAGGAAGAATTCAAGGTTGACTTACTGGGTGGCATGTTTGAATTAATTCAGAAGTACAACCTGTTAACTGTTAACTGTTAACTTCTGCTGAGGTTTTTGGGTGGAAAATGTTTGTTTTTCTCAGCGCAATTCATGTGCAGTTTATCTTTTATATTTGATATGGTCCAAATTCACTTTTTAACACACTTGCCAGTGACATAATAATTGAGAGTGTTTAACCAGCCATAAATATTTCTTGTGATGATGCAACTGTATTTTGCACGTCCTTTTATCTAATCTATATCTAATCTCATTTCATAATTATTTTATCTATTTACCTCTTTATTTGACTTATTTCGTTTCTCGTTTTTAAAATATTTCATCAAGCAAAAATGAATATACGAAATGTGCTGTATAAATAAATTTGCCTTGCCTAAAATGTTTTTTCATGAGATCATATGCACCATATAAGCAAAATTGTGATTTTTGTTCTTCATATTTCATATATTTGGTGGCTTAATTAATTAATTTTTCATGCAGTTCATAGATGTTTTCATTAGTAGATGAAATTGCATTATTTTCTATATGAATCACACACACACAGTCTCCAATTTATACATAAATTAATGTGAACATTGCTGGACAAACTTTATTTTTTGTTCTTAATCATAAATTATACACCATCAGACCTCAAAAGTGAAATTTAAACCTATTGTCCTTTTAAAGGTTGTCATATAAGGACCAATTCATCAAGCATGTAATGTTGCAGTTCCTAAAAAAGGGTTTATTAGGAAGTTAAAGACCAGCTCTGTGTTGTTTCCTCAGTTGCTTATTTGCATAATTTGGTTAAAAACAAAACATGCTGGTCAAGGTACATATTGACCTAAAATGGAAGATGTGCTGTGATGGTGTTATTAGTGCAAAGTTTTGAGTGCATTTTAAGGTCTTGTTTAGTTCTCTCTGTTGTTTGTGTATCTGGGTGGGTGTCATTCAGTGCTAGTTACAAACCTTCATTTGCTTGTGTGTGTGTGTGTGTGTCTCTTCACTGACTTCCATTGCATTGTGCGTGTGGTTCCTGTAGGCTTCTGTGTACTGTGATAAGAGGAGAGGATATCCTGCCAATTCCCTCTCTGCCTCCGATTTTTTCCTGACCTTTTTTCTGACCTCTGATCCATCTCATTGCTTGCCAATGGTGACCGATGCTTTTGGAATATAATTGTGCAAAAACGCAGATCTATTTTCCTGTTTTACTCATAAACATGCACCAAACTTTTCCCTCTCAAACTCAAGGATGGTTGATCCATCTCAAACCGGTTTAGTTGCTTATTTATCCATCTAATGCTGTCCTTGTCCTCCTCAGGTGAAATGGACCATGGAGGTGCTGTGTTACGGCCTGACGCTCCCCCTGGATGGAGACACGGTTAAGTTGTGTGTGGACGTCTACACTGACTGGATAATGGCCCTGGTGTCTCCAAGAGACTCAATACCACAGCCTATCATTAAAGAGCCCAACCTCTACGTCCAAACCATCCTGAAACACTTGCACAACCTTTTCCTGCCCAGGTGTGTTTAATTGCCCATGATGCACAACATAGCATGCATCCAAACCACTCAGACTCAACTTCCTGTTTGTGCTTTGATTTTGAATATGCATGTTTCTTTCTCCCAGACCAGAGCACTTCAGCCTGGTGCACTTTAAATTGTGTCAGCAAGTGTTGTCTGCGGTGCAGAAGTTGGCACGTGACTCGTCCGGGATGGCCAGAGAGACGTGGGAAGTGCTGCTCCTCTTTCTGCTGCGCATCAATGACACGCTACTGGCCCCGCCCACTGTGGGAGGTCTGTATGATGCCATGGTCAAACATAATGTTGTTTCACTGTAAAATAGAACAAAGTTCTGTATTTTACTAGATCTTACATTGACTAACAAACAAATGAGAGAAGGTTTTGCATCTAAGCAAACGGCTGGTAGGGACTACAACGAGCTTCTTCTCGGGTTGGTGACAAAGCAAACCCTAAAATTTACATAAACCCCGCCCCTGAGAACACACAACAAAGGGGGCGGGGCCATGTTGGGCTGCTTTAGAGAAGAGGAAGAGTTGTTGTAGTAGAGTGTTGTTGTCATGCCGTCATTTCACGCCGGACTGCTTCACAAACGAGGGTCAATTCAACACAAAAGATGAACATGACGGCACATGCTAGTGGATGAGTTGAATCAACTCCACAGCAACTACATCAATTTATCCACTAACCATTCAGAAACGTCTAAAAGTTGTAACTTCTTCCTGAGTCTCTCCATCAGTGTCGACTCCGGTTTGAACAATGTAAGGCTGAACAAAATCCTAATTTTGGCTGCATGAGATTCTCCAACTTTGTTGTTGTTGAGCTGTTAAAGCTCCGCCCTCTTCTGGAAAGTGGGCAGCTCATTTGCATTTAAAGGGACACACACAAAAATTGAGTGTTTTTGCCCACACCCAAATAGGCAAATTTGACAAGCTATAATAAATGATCTGTGGGGTATTTTGAGTTGAAACTTCACAGACACCAGAGACTTATATTACATCTTGTAAAAAGGGGCAAAATAGGTGCTGTGTTTTTGTGTATGGAAACTACCAGCACAAGAGAACAGGAATTTCTTCCTCTTTTAAGGAAATATTTCAGTAAAAATGTCTGCTTTTGAACCCCTAAAGTGTATTTACCAGTTGCCACTTGTGCTGCCAATAAAGCTTAACATGTAATAAACAGGTATCTGTGCTTGTGTCTCCTGTAGGTGGTATAGCAGAGAAGCTGGCAGAGAAGTTGATCAGCGTGCTGTTTGAGGTTTGGTTCCTGGCCTGCACACGCTGTTTCCCCACGCCGCCCTACTGGAAGACTGCCCGAGAGATGCTGGCCAACTGGAGACATCACCCTCCGGTGGTGGAACAGTGGAGTAAAGTGATCGCTGCTCTCACTTCCAGGTACTTTAGCTCTGCAGAAGTGAAATAGCTGCAGCTTTACAATACTTCTACAGCATTTATTCATCTTAGTTGATGTGCAATTCTACATGTACTAATACATTTTAAAGGTACACTGTAGCTTTTGGCCCTCTAGTGGTTAGAAAAACAAAATGCATTGTTTTGGTTGTGCTTTGGCTCTGCATGACTATCCTGCTGCTCATAAAACATTCACTACTAGACTTAGAGACATAACCAGCTAGACGTTACTGTAGCTTTTTTTTGAGCTACAGGAATTGGTAAAGTAGACTATGAAAGCTTGTTTCCGCCACTAAAAAAAAGGTACGCTGCCCTCCAAAAGTTTGGAAACGCCCTAGAAAAGTGTGGTTTTGGACAATATTGGCATGAATCCTTTGTGATAATTTTGCACTGATAAGTGTCAACACAAACTACGAAAACAACATATTTTATTACATAAACAGTTTACATAGAAAAAACGTTTGAATTTTGATGAATTTTCGATTCATCAAAATATCCAGCATTAGCAGCTATCTGACCTAAACTGGGTTCTGATTGGTTCATTGTATTCTAAACTTAATTGACAATCAATTGTTGAAGCTATTAAGGTGTGCTGACCCAAACATCTTTTACAAACCTGGGCCAAGTTTAAACCAGTAACCAGCATCACAGCTGGCAAAGGGGCGTGTCTGACTTTGACATAAATATATTGCCATTATTATGTAATCAAAATGAAAATTATTATTGCTGGTCTTCAATGATAATGTCAAGTTACTTTAATGTATTTGCACCAAAAAATGATAAGGATTTATGCTGATATTGTCCAAAACCACACTTTGCCAGGGGTGTTTCCAAACTTTTGGAGGGCAGTGTATATGCGACTTTTTATCTCACAATTCAGACTTTTTTTCTCGCAATTGCAAGTTTTTTTTGATGCAATTCTGACTTTTTTCTCAGATATAAACTCACAATTGCATCTTAAACTGTTTATATCTCACAAATTCTGACTTTATAACATGCAATTGTGAGTTATAAAGTCAGAATTGTGACATAATCTTGCAATTCTGAGAAAAAACGGCAGTCTTTTTTCCCCTCACAATTGCACACTATAACACACAATTGCGAGTTTATATCTCACAATTCTGACTTTATATCATGCAATTCTGAGAGGGAAAAAGTCAGAATTGTGAGATGAAAAAGTCACAATTAGCTTTTTTTTATTTTTTTATTTCATGGTGGAAACAAGCTTCCGTAGTATTTCTGTAGTACTTATGTCGAAGCTTTTGTTTGTTTGACCTTATTTGTTTTGTTGTCCACACAGGCTGCTGCGGTTCATGTACGGGCCATCATTTCCTCCGTTTAAAGTGCCAGAGGAAGACGCCAGCCTCATCCCCGCTGAGATGGACAACGACTGTGTGGCTCAGACGTGGTATCGCTTTCTACACATGCTCAGGTCTGCAGTAAAACTGACTCTGTGTTTCTAATAGGTTGATTACCCTTGATTTCCACTTCAGAAACAATTGATTTGAAACAGAATCAAGCTCTGTTTGTTTAAATTTGTATGCTATTGGATCCATTTTGCAGTAACCCTGTGGACCTGAGCAATCCCGTCATAGTGAGTTCCACCCCGAAGTTTCAGGAGCAGTTGTTGGGGGGAAACGGCGTTCCTCATGAGGTCATTCAGCACCCCTGCCTCAAACAGCTGCCTCAGATCTTCTTCAGAGCTATGAGGGGCGTCAGCTGCCTCGTGGACGCGTTCCTCGGTAAGATCTGTGAATATTCACAACTCTGCTGAACATTCAGGGCTCTTTTATGAATTGCATTGTTTTTTTGGATGCTACTGTGATGGCATTACCATGATATTTAATGAAATAAATGAATATGGTAGTCATTCAGTACCATGGTATGTAGGGGTGGGAGAAAAATGTATCTCTCTTCCAGCAATTATGAATCGATTCTGAGCTTATTATTTTTTTGAATGCATATGCACATATGGTACTTCTGTGCACT
This sequence comes from Megalobrama amblycephala, assembly GCF_018812025.1. NCBI lineage: Eukaryota > Metazoa > Chordata > Actinopteri > Cypriniformes > Xenocyprididae > Megalobrama > Megalobrama amblycephala. Next base: position 2,129,019 of record NC_063051.1, read on the forward strand.
AGAGTCGTATTCTGTTTGCATACACACAAACACACACAAAACTATCAAACAAGTAAATAAACTTGCATAAGGTTTCATAGTTGAAGCAAAATACAAGGACGATCACAGGCTTCAATGCACATCATGTGCAGTGTAAGAAACATGCGCTTTGCACGTTTCACCCGCCTGTATTTCAGTGCTCTTGAATCTCAAAATGCTCTTTTGATGCAAAATTAAACAGTCAATTATGTCTTCAGGATCTAATATGGTAAAATAGATCTGTGCGTTAGTGTGAATGGCCTGTTATCAGTGATGATCAAACAGCAATAATGCTGAGAAAGAGGAAAAAAAAGTTTTAACATATAATTGTTTTGATGTATTGTTAATTTATAATTATTTAAAAAAGTACTTAAAATTTACTTAAAATAAACATGCACAGATAATATTGATATTCAGACTCATTAACTAATAAGAAAAAAATAGATCAAGAATTGTTTTAGAATCGGATTGTGATTCCCAGTAAATCAGAATCGTATCTGAAAGATTCGCACCCCTGATGGTTTGTACAACAAAGCCTCTGCATATATTATAAGGCTTTCCATGAATTATTTATTGCACTACATTCTAATCTCAGATGTTTTATTCTCTGTGGTTTGATGTTTCTCATTATTGTTTGAATCTCAGTTGCAGTGATGTATGAACACTGGCTTTGACTGTCTTTCCATTTCTAGGTGTTGCTGTTTCTAAGAAACTCGAGTGTCATGAAACTCTGCATTCTTCTGGTACTCATACAACTGTGCTCTTCCCTTTTCAATGTCAATCTTACCGCTTTTCCACCGAAATGGTGCTGCTATTCTCTCGGAAAGTGCATAATGTTACTCGTTGCAATGTAGGTGCATTTGATGAACTCCTACACAATTTACTTAATTTCCCAGTGCTTCTGAAATTATTTCATTTACAATCATCACATGTAAATGCTATTATTTTTACTTGTTACATAATATATTTAAAGAAACTAGCTAGTTAGTGATTAGAAACATTACTTTGGATGTTAAAATCACACTCTAAAAAAATGCTAGGTTAAAAACAACCCAAGTTGGGTTGAAAATGGACAAACCCATCGGTTGTGTTAAATGTTTAACCAAACTACTGCGTAGTTTTATTTAACTCAACTATTGTTTAAAAATGACTATGTCTGGCTTAAAATGAACCCAAAATATGTTGGAAATTAAAATTCAAACACATAATTATTAGACACAACAATAATAATCAAAAGGTGAACATTTATTAATAAGCTTTATTGTTTAATTATCATTCATTAAACTTAATAATAAAAGTTAATTTCCAACATACACTGGGTTCATTTTAAGCAAGTAATTTTTAAACAATAGTTGAGTAAAATAAAACTACCCAGTAGGTTTTGGCAAACATGTAACCCAATCACTGGGTTAAAACAATCCAATCGCTGGGTTAAAACAACCCAATTAACCCAATTGCTGGGTTAAAACAATCCAATTGCTGGGTTAAAACAATCCCATTCGCTGGGTTAAAACAATTCAATCACTGGGTTAAAACAATCCAATTGCTGGGTTAAAACAACCCAATTAACCCAATTGCTGGGTTAAGAAAATCCAATTGCTGGGTTAAAACAATCCCATTCGCTGGGTTAAAACAATTCAATCACTGGGTTAAAACAATCCAATTGCTGGGTTAAAACAACCCAATTAACCCAATTGCTGGGTTAAGAAAATCCAATTGCTGGGTTAAAACAACCCAATTAACCCAATCGCTGGGTTAAGAAGAAAATCCAATCGCCGGGGTAAAAAATTGCCATTCGCTGGGTTAAAACAACCCAATTAACTCAATTGCTGGGTTAAAACAATCCCATTCGCTGGGTTAAAACAACCCAATTAACCCAGTTGCTGGGTTAAAACAATCCCATTCTCTGGGTTAAAACAACCCAATTAACCCAATCGCTGGGTTAAGAAGAAAATCCAATCGCCGGGGTAAAAAATTGCCATTCGCTGGGTTAAAACAACCCAATTAACTCAATTGCTGGGTTAAAACAATCCCATTCGCTGGGTTAAAACAACCCAATTAACCCAGTTGCTGGGTTAAAACAATCCCATTCTCTGGGTTAAAACAACCCAATTAACCCAATCGCTGGGTTAAGAAGAAAATCCAATCGCCGGGGTAAAAAAATTGCCATTCGCTGGGTTAAAACAACCTAATTAACTCAATTGCTGGGTTAAAACAATCCAATTGCTGGGTTAAAACAATCCCATTCGCTGGGTTAAAACAATTCAATCACTGGGTTAAAACAATCCAATTGCTGGGTTAAAACAACCCAATTAACCCAATCGCTGGGTTAAGAAGAAAATCCAATCGCCGGGGTAAAAAATTGCCATTCGCTGGGTTAAAACAACCCAATTAACTCAATTGCTGGGTTAAAACAATACCATTCGCTGGGTTAAAACAACCCAATTAACCCAGTTGCTGGGTTAAAACAATCCCATTCTCTGGGTTAAAACAACCCAATTAACCCAATCGCTGGGTTAAGAAGAAAATCCAATCGCCGGGGTAAAAAATTGCCATTCGCTGGGTTAAAACAACCCAATTAACTCAATTGCTGGGTTAAAACAATCCAATTGCTGGGTTAAAACAACCCAATTAACCCAATTGCTGGGTTAAGAAAATCCAATTGCTGGGTTAAAACAACCCAATTAACCCAATCGCTGGGTTAAGAAGAAAATCCAATCGCCGGGGTAAAAAATTGCCATTCGCTGGGTTAAAACAACCCAATTAACTCAATTGCTGGGTTAAAACAATCCCATTCGCTGGGTTAAAACAACCCAATTAACTCAGTTGCTGGGTTAAAACAATCCCATTCTCTGGGTTAAAACAACCCAATTAACCCAATCGCTGGGTTAAGAAGAAAATCCAATCGCCGGGGTAAAAAATTGCCATTCGCTGGGTTAAAACAACCTAATTAACTCAATTGCTGGGTTAAAACAATCCAATTGCTGGGTTAAAACAATCCCATTCGCTGGGTTAAAACAATTCAATCACTGGGTTAAAACAATCCAATTGCTGGGTTAAAACAACCCAATTAACCCAATCGCTGGGTTAAGAAGAAAATCCAATCGCCGGGGTAAAAAATTGCCATTCGCTGGGTTAAAACAACCCAATTAACTCAATTGCTGGGTTAAAACAATACCATTCGCTGGGTTAAAACAACCCAATTAACCCAGTTGCTGGGTTAAAACAATCCCATTCTCTGGGTTAAAACAACCCAATTAACCCAATCGCTGGGTTAAGAAGAAAATCCAATCGCCGGGGTAAAAAATTGCCATTCGCTGGGTTAAAACAACCCAATTAACTCAATTGCTGGGTTAAAACAATCCAATTGCTGGGTTAAAACAACCCAATTAACCCAATTGCTGGGTTAAGAAAATCCAATTGCTGGGTTAAAACAACCCAATTAACCCAATCGCTGGGTTAAGAAGAAAATCCAATCGCGGGGTAAAAAATTGCCATTCGCTGGGTTAAAACAACCCAATTAACTCAATTGCTGGGTTAAAACAATCCCATTCGCTGGGTTAAAACAACCCAATTAACCCAGTTGCTGGGTTAAAACAATCCCATTCTCTGGGTTAAAACAACCCAATTAACCCAATCGCTGGGTTAAGAAGAAAATCCAATCGCCGGGGTAAAAAATTGCCATTCGCTGGGTTAAAACAACCCAATTAACTCAATTGCTGGGTTAAAACAATCCCATTCGCTGGGTTAAAACAACCCAATTAACCCAGTTGCTGGGTTAAAACAATCCCATTCTCTGGGTTAAAACAACCCAATTAACCCAATCGCTGGGTTAAACAATCCAGTCGCTGGGTTAAGAAAATCCAGTCGCTGGGTTAAACAATCCAGTCACTGGGTTAAGAAGAAAATCCAGTCGCTGGGTTAAACAATCCAGTCACTGGGTTAAGAAGAAAATCCAGTCGCTGGGTTAAGAAAATCCAGTCGCTGGGTTAAGAAGAAAATCCAATCGCTGGGTTAAGAAAATCCCATTCGCTGGGTTAAAACAACCCAATTAACTCAATTGCTGGGTTAAACAATCCAATCACTGGGTTAAAACAACCCAATTTCTGGGTTTGTCCATTTTCATCCCAACTTTGGTTGTTTTTAACCCAACGTTTTTTTTATTTAGAGTGTAAGATCTTTAAACTAGGAGTAAGACTTGTTAATAACATTTGCAGGTCAGTAAAGTATATTGTAACTTAATTTTAAAAAAAGCGAAGCACAGTCTGGTTTAATTGACTTAAGTTCAAGTACTTGAAGGTTGCAAGGTTTGCAGAAACTTTCCAGAATTTTTTTGGAAAGTTTCTGGAAATTTACAGGAAATTTTCCTTTGTAACCTATTCAAGATACTCCTGTCTGCAGCAATATTTTTTTTGTTTATAACTGAATATATCCAGTTGAAATTTGTTCCAAAAATGAACAAAGAGTGAAATGTCTGACCTCATTATAGTTAGTCTGTTAGTTAGTTACATTAATCTTAGCTGCACATGCTCAGTGGTTTGTCACTCTGAGCTCACTTGTGTTCTTCTCAGTTTCTAACATTTCTTTAGAGGTCTTGTTTTATGTTTCCTCAGGAGTCACAGTGTCTAGGAGCAATATTCGAGACAGACTTCCCTCTATAGGTACACTAAACCTGTCCAAACCCAATCAGTTAGTGACTAACAGTGGGTTTGACTACCCAACACACTGATTCTGTTCATGGAGGTGTTTGGAGTTTTTAAATGTTATGTTTAAGTCTTTCTTTTTGAGGTTCCTGTTTTTTTTTGTGTGTGCGTGTGTGTAATCTCATTTTTTTCCCCAGGTGTTGCTGTTTCTCGGAACAATTTTCGAGACAGGCTCCCATCCTATGGTATTTGATAACGCGCCTCTGACTAATCAAGAGGGTGTTTGATGAGGACTGTAGATTTTGCGAGGTGTTTTGTGCATACACAAGCACTTTTAGCTCAAAAATCTGTTGTGGAAATCAATTATATGTCATTAATTATCTTGTTAATTGCCTTGTTTTTGCTCCCATGCAAGACTGAAGGTCCGTTCACACCAAGGATGATAACTGTAATGATGACAGTAAAGATACAGTCATAAAAATCATTCTAAATATAAAAGAATAGCAGAGTTCACACCACAGCTATAACAATACAATATCGATGGAATCCCATTCAAAATGTTTTGTTTCCAGCTAATGAACGATAAAAACATTGACAACCAATCAGAATCTATCCTGCTTTAAAGAGCTTGAGCATTTAAAGTGACAGATGACAAAACTGCAGCGTGCACTTATAATAAATAGAGCAATAACGTCCGCTGGTGTGGACGCTAACATAGTTATCATTCTCGGTTTGAACTGGCCTTAAATCTTTGCCCAGAATGAATGTGAGCATACTGATTGGTTGGTATCCAGTCTATTCCAGATGATGTCATGTTGAGAAACAAAACCAACTTGACATAAAAATGGCATAAAATCTTGTACTTTCTTTTAAAGACCCCATGAAATAAGAATGTTGTTGTTTTTAGTGACCGTCTGTAGCTTTAAGATCATCCAAATTCTTGATTATGCCAAAAAAAAAAAAAAAACACAGATATGCATATTTAGAATGTAAATTAAATGAGAACATAATGAATAAGAACATCATCTGCAAATTATTGTTCTTCAGATTTCCTTTCTCAACCAATTTATTGGATTTGAACTATCAGTCCAGTTGCTGTTTTGCCAGGATTTGTAAGCTAAAGGCTATTGGATATTTGAAAAAAGCAGACGAGGCCTTTGATGTCCTGCTCCAACTTCATGTTTCTTTAATATGGGGTCTTTAATGTCTCCTGTGAGGTGGCAGAGGTGGAGGTATATATGATGAAATGGGTCTGAAATATCAGCTTTCCTCTTACAGGCGACAATCAATGACCTGTTGGTTTAAATCTGTCGGGAGCCTTCTGGAACATAAGATGTCAAGGAGATCATCTGCTTCTTGCGCCAGCCAATCAGTATCCCCACAGAGGTTTTAGGCAAATAACCAGATTTGAATGCAGGGGTTACCAGCATCTTTCAGCCAATCAGCTGCTGAGTTGGGATGCTGTGTGGAAACGCATCAGTGATGATCTGATGTCTTTAATGGAATGTGTAGCTGGTTGCATTTCATTGCATCTCTTTGAAATGCTGTGAACAGGTTTCTCTCGCGTTATAAGCGTAACTCATAAAACGTGTCGTATTTAAGAACTTGCACTCTAAAAAATGCTGGGTTAAAACGACCCAAGTTTAGTTGAAAATGGACAAACCCAGCTTAAAATGAACCCAAAATATGTTGGAAATTAAAAATCAGACACATAGTTACTAGAGGCAACAATAATAATCAAATGATGAACATTTATTAATAAGCATTGTTTATTGTTTAATTGTTATTCATTAAACTAAAAAACTAAAAGCTCATGTATTAAACATGTTAATAAATGTGGGTTTATTTTAAGCAAGCAATACAGTCATTTTTAAACAATAGTTGAGTTAAATAAAACTGCAGCATGTTGGGCAAACATTTAGCCCAGTCGCTGGGTTTGTCCATTTTCAACCCACCTTGAGTTGTTTTTAACCCAGCAATTTTTAGAGTGTACCATACAACATTATCACCTTAAAAGTCCTGGAATAAAATTGTAAAAGGATTAGAATTAAGAAGCAACCTAGTTTCAAACCTTGTCATCAAATATCAGTTGCAAAGAACAAATCAAATTGTACAAAATCATTGCCCATTATAGTTCATTCTTTTACACAAACTAACTAAGAAATTGGTGAATTGAAGGCTCGTAATGCGAGGGACATCTGTGTTTGGATTCAAGATTATTGTGTGTGGATTAAAGGAATAATTCACCCAACAATGATAATCATTTACTCAGCATCATGTCAATTCAAACCATCAGAGAGAAACTCATACAGGTTTAGAACAACATGAGGGCGAGTAAATGATTTTAATTTTTGGATGAACTATCCCTTTAAAGTTGGTGAATCTTGCACTTCTGACCCAATCAGTACTTACCATGAAGCAACATGGATATACAGTGGGTACAGAAAGTATTCAGACCCCCTTAAATTTTTCACTCTTTGTTATATTGCAGCCATTTGCTAAAATTGATTTTTTTTCCTCACTAATGTACACACAGCACCCCATATTGACAGAAAAACACAGAATTGTTGACATTTTTGCAGATTTATTAAAAAAGAAAAACTGAAATATCACATGGTCCTAAGTATTCAGACCCTTTGCTCAGAATTTTGATCTAATACAGCTATGAGTCTTTTGGAAAAGATGCAACAAGTTTTTCACACCTGGATTTGGGGATCCTCTGCCATTCCTCCTTGCAGATCCTCTCCAGTTCTGTCAGGTTGGATGGTAAACGTTGGTGGACAGCCATTTAGGTCTCTCCAGAGATGCTCAATTTTAAGTCAGGGCTCTGGCTGGGCCATTCAAGAACAGTCACGGAGTTGTTGTGAAGCCACTCCTTCGTTATTTTAGCTGTGTGCTTAGGGTCATTGTCTTGTTGGAAGGTAAACCTTCGGCCCAGTCTGAGGTCCTGAGCACTCTGGAGAGGGTTTTCGTCCAGGATATCCCTGTACTTGGCCGCATTCATCTTTCCCTCGATTGCAACCAGTCGTCCTGTCCCTGCAGCTGAAAAACACCCCCACAGCATGATGCTGCCACCACCATGCTTCACTGTTGGGACTGTATTGGACAGGTGATGAGCAGTGCCTGGTTTTCTCCACACATACCGCTTAGAATTAAGGCCAAAAAGTTCTATCTTGGTCTCATCAGACCAGAGAATCTTATTTCTCACCATCTTGGCAAACTCCATGCAGGCTTTCATGTGTCTTGCACTGAGGAGAGGCTTCCGTCGGGCCACTCTGCCATAAAGCCCAGACTGGTGGAGGGCTGCAGTGATGGTTGACTTTCTACAACTTTCTCAGCCACAGTGATCTTTGGGTTCTTCTTTACCTCTCTCATCAAGGCTCTTCTCCCCCGATAGCTCAGTTTAGCCGGACGGCCAGCTCTAGGAAGGGTTCTGGTCATCCCAAACGTCTTCCATTCAAGGATTATGGAGGCCACTGTGCTCTTAGGAACCTTAAGTGCAGCAAAAGCATTTTTGTAACCTTGGCCAGATCTGTGCCTTGCCACAATTCTGTCTCTGAGCTCTTCAGGCATTTCCTTTGACCTCATGATTCTCATTTGCTCTGACATGCACTGTGAGCTGTAAGGTCTTATATAGACAGGTGTGTGGCTTTCCTAATCAAGTCCAATCAGTATAATCAAACACAGCTGGACTCAAATGAAGGTGTAGAACCATCTCAAGGATGATCAGAAGAAATGGACAGTTAAATATATGAGTGTCACAGCAAAGGGTCTGAATACTTTCGACCATGTGATATTTCAGTTTTTCTTTTTTAATAAATCTGCAAAAATGTCAACAATTCTGTGTTTTTCTGTCAATATTGGGTGCTGTGTGTACATTAATGAGGGAAAAAAATGAACTTAAATGATTTTAGCAAATTGCTGCAATATATCAAAGAGTGAAAAATTTAAGGGGGTCTGAATACTTTCCGTACCCACTGTACATGTTCCATTTTACACACAAAATAGTTTTAAAATACTCAAAATATCTATTCTACAGCTTTGCATTATTGTTTAGTGATTGTTTTGTCTTAGAGCTGAATTGTTTGGCCTTGCTGATGATGTTGAAATGGCCGAATCCAAGAAGCATCAGATGTCTCAACATCCCAAAAGACCTCAACTGTTTGCGTTTTCTCATATTTTAGGGCTGAAATGGATATTGTCCTGCGATTAAATAAACATTGGGCATGTTGGCAGGTGCTTTATGGCTGAATATGTGTCCAGACATGATCTCTCGAGTGTTTTATCCCTCTTTTCTGTGGCATACTGAGCCTTTAGGTTTTAATTCTTTGGTTTTCTTGCTTCTCTACCCGTTTCGTTTGTCTCACAGGTATATCCCGCCCCCGATCGGACAGTGCTCCGCCCACACCTGTCAATAGGCTCAGTATGCCGCCGCCCCCAACGACAACCAACACCACGCCCCCTCACAACCGCAGGCACCGCCCCACTGCTGTTGCAAAGACAACCAGCAAAGCCTCAACGGTATGAAGACAATAGCTCAATTCAGTTCAATTTTTTGTTCTGGCTGAATATTGCTGAATATTGTCTTTTAAACCACTCGACAGAAACTTGTTAACATAACTAAAGTCTTGCCCTACATGTTTCTTTGTTTATTATCCTCACAAATGCTTCACATCTCATGTTGACTTCTAAAAGGTTTCAAAATAACAATTTACTCTCTGCTCCACAGACTGGCCAGACCAAAACGTCGCACCAGCCGTCTTCCACATCCCCTCTCTCCAGCCCAAACCAGACGAGCTCCGAGCCCCGACCGCTACCGGCTCCGACCCGACCAAAGGTCAACAGCGTGCTGAACCTGTTTGGCCAGTGGCTGTTTGACGCTGCGCTGGTTCACTGTAAACTCCACTCCGGTCTGAGCAGAGACAGCAGCATGACCGGTAAGACCAGAATACCTGTTATAATCAATACTGCAGTCACCCGTTTTCCTTTGTTTTCATTTCTCTACTTATTTTACCTGTTGAGGGTGTTTTTATTTCTTTTTTCTTTTACAAAATATTCCTACCTGCAAGATTGTACCACATTCAGGGTTCACTGGCGTAGATGCTGTTAAACAAGCATTTTGAGATCTTTGATGTTTGATATTCTGGATTTTATGATTGTTTGTACGTGAACATCTAATAAAAATAAATAAGATGTCATTCGCCAACTGTACACACATAGAGACCTCAAATTGTATTTAAAATACAATTAAATGACAGAAAATTGTATTTCTGTAGCTCAAACTGTAGATCATGACATTATGCCAAGGTCTGCATGAACCGATAAAATGTGTTCCTTAATGCAATGTAAGGGTGTGTTCACACTTAAATTAAAGCGAATTCTGGTGTGATTCCTCTGTGAAGCCTGATTTATACTTAATATAAATGGATATGTGAACATGTATACAACTAAATTAAAGGTGCCCTAGAATTAAAAATTGAATTTATCTTGGCATAGTTAAATAACAAGAGTTCAGTACATGGAAATGACATACAGTGAGTCTCAAACTCCATTGTTTCCTCCTTCTTATATAAATCTCATTTGTTTAAAAGACCTCCAAAGAACAGGCGAATCTCAACATAACACCGACTGTTACGTAACAGTCAGGATCATTAATATGTACACCCCCAATATTTGCATATGCCAGCCCATGTTCAAGGCATTACACAAGGGCAGCCAGTAATAACGTCTGGATCTGTGCACAGCTGAATCATCAGACTAGGTAAGCAAGCAAGGACAACAGCGAAAAATGGCAGATGGAGCATTAATAACTGACATGATCCATGATAACATGATATTTTTAGTGATATTTGTAAATTGTCTTTATAAATGTTTCGTTAGCATGTTGCTAATGTACTGTTAAATGTGGTTAAAGTTACCATCGTTTCTTACTGGATTTGCAGAGACAAGAGCCGTCGCTATTTTCATTTTTAAACACTTGCAGTCTGTATAATTCATAAACACATCTTCATTCTTTATAAATCTCTCCAACAGTGTGTAATGTTAGCTTTAGCCATGGAGCATTATCAAACTCATTCAGAATCAAATGTAAACATCCAAATAAATACCATACTTACGCGATTAGACATGCTGCATGACGAACACTTTGTAAAGATCCATTTTGAGGGTTATATTAGCTGTGTGAACTTTGTTTATGCTGGTTAAGGCAAGCGCGAGCTCCGTGGGCGGGGAGCACGAGATTTAAAGGGGCCGCGCAGCCTGAATCGGCGCATATTTAATGATGCCCCAAAATAGGCAATTAAAAAAATGAATAAAAAAAATCTATGGGGTATTTTGAGCTGAAACTTCACAGACACATTCAGGGGACACCTTAGACTTATATTACATCTTTTAAAAAGACGTTCTACGGCACCTTTAAACAACGATCTCTTAAATATCTGATTTCACTAAACATTTTCATTTAATTTCATAAACGTTTTTATTAAACATGAACCTTAATTTTCATTTTCATTTTCAAACGCTCTATCTCATACCACAAGAAAACAACAAACAGGGATAATATACACACATGATGTGGTGTAATACTACCAAAAAAATTATAATCATAACCTTTATCTCCATACCACAATCCTAGATGGCTAGACAGTGACTCATCTTTTATAAATCGTTAAAATATTAATGTCTGTGACGTATTTTAAATGTTTACATTTTTAAAATGTTTAATATGAATAAATAGCGCTCATAAACGACTGTCAAGATGGCATTCTCAAGTGAAACGAATGGAGGCTTGGACCCAGAAACGGCATTTCTTGCGTCCGGACTTAACAAGCGGATACAAGCGGACTGGTTCCAAACGAACTCTGGTGCGACTGAAATATGAACGCAACATGGACCAAAGACATCTAAACGAGCAAAAAACATGATGTGATGTTAGTAAACGGAAGGATTCCTGCCAATGTTTTGACTCCTTTACACATTTTCTGAGCTCTTTGTGAGTTCTCAGCTGGTAAAAACACCATCATATGTACGTACGCACATACAACGAGCACATTTTAGCCTCAAAATCAAAATCCGGTGCATATCCGATTGAAATCCGATCAGATTTAGGCCAAAAATCACATGAAATTTTTACAAATCCCTTTCAAGCTACATTCATATGTGGTTTGGAATCCTATTCAAATCGCATTTCTGGAAATCCGTTTCAGTCTGACTGTTCTGATTGGATTTTGCGTGCTTTATGTGACTTTCTCACGCAACGTAAAACGTAAACGTTAGACGTTGTTATAGAAAACATTCTGAAAGTCGCTGCAGAAACAAGGCTGTGTTGTTGCAAAGTGCTGGACGTGCAGAAAATAGCAATAGGCTATAACTTAGACATGTTTTGTGGTTGTTGTTTTTGGTGTATACCTACCAACGCAACGTCGTTGCCATAGAAACCAATACAGATATTCCGCAAAACGAAAAAGCGAAATAAAATCTTTAGGTTTGGTGTTTAAAAATGACTGTAAACCCCAAGCGAACCAGGACTAAATGTTTAATTTTCATTTTTGGTCCGGACCAAAAGAACCAAGAGAAGTGAACTACAAGTGTGAACACACCCTAAGTCAATTTGGATTAAAGCGTTGGCCAAATGCATTAATGAAAATGGAAAAACATGCATTGATAAATCTCTCGATAGATTATAGAACTGATGCAAACACTTCTGTTAATTGGACATGACAAATATTAGCTGATTAATTGACTCCATTGACTTTACATGTATGTTTAGATTATTTAGCCATTGCAGCAGATGTCAGTTGAAAAGTTCTATTGTATGAATCAATTACTAACAAATAGGCTTTTATTTTGATGAGAATGTGGGATTAATCTAGTGTTTTATGTAGTGAGTTGTTGATAGCATTGCGTACATCTTTTCTTTACTTGCATTGTTTTTGTTCAGTTTTCATTTTTGCATGATTGATGGGTAATTGAAACTCTTTTTAATGGTCTCCTTGTGTCTGTTAAAACCACAAAAACAGAACAATAGTTTACTGAACTCTACTACTGCTGTTCTTTGATTTGTTTCCATTTTATCTCTGTTATCTTGCAGCAACATTTTTCCAAATTCTTCTTTCTTATAAATCTTGTAAGTAGGAACACAAGCTTTACCAGTTGCAGTTATTTGGTTCATTTCAGTTTTTTTTTTTTTCCTTTGGTTACACTGTCACTCGTTCATTGTTGCAGTACTTGTTTTCTTGGGGCAAGAGACTTGCGCATAAACTGCTTGAGTTAAAGGTCCGGGGAGTGTTTTGACTGCTGCCCAAATCTCATTGGCTCAACTGCAACAAATATTCAGGATCCTAAGGTGGGACGTCGGCCGAGACCACAGTGCCGATGGTTTTCGAGCGCCACGTGGCCGCCGAGACCCGAGAATGTTTGTTGCGCTTGATCCTTCTCCTTGATTCAACTTACCCGCCATCATTAAAACTAGTTCCTACCCATACCATCTCCTGAAGGACCTCTACTAACTGATCTTCTCCAAAGAAACACACCAACCAATGTTATTTTGAGTTTTTGCCCAGCATTTATTTGACCGCTTTTGTTTTACGTTAGCCTTTGATTCATTTCCTTCAGTTTTCATTTGTTCTTATGTTTTGTATGGATATTTCTGCATGTTGTGGTTGTTGGTGCAATTTGTTTCAGCCATATTGTGCCTTAATGTCTTAATTTAGGATGCTGGACTATAAAAATTGGCCTTTAATCAACGTTTGTCTGACATGAAATCCAACTGACATGCTCTGATAACAGGGAGACTGACCAGGAGATGTAGAAGAGCGTGTTCTGTTCTGTCTCAAGAGCGCAAACACGATTGCACATTATGGCACTACAATGTGATTTTGCGTGATCCGAAAAAGGCCGTGCCTTCAAATAGATACAAACGTGCTGCTGTCGCAAAAGTCCCATTAGATTAGCACTCGCTTCCTACTGCAAATTAAATTATGCCTGTCAAACAAATGTAATAAACTCTTGTGAAAGGATAAATCTTCTATAATTTGAATATTTATAGCTACAAATGATGATAAATATGTAGTAACATTTAAACACAGTGACTTTCTCAGGATCCCTTTCACTCAGTATTTAAATATATGCATTACCGGTCAAGTTTGTAATGATGACTTTTTTAATGTAACTGATGTTAACTTAGTAGTAATGCTGAAAATTCAGCTTTGATCACAGGAATAAATTACATTTTACAATATATTCACATAGAAAACAGGTATTTTAAATTATAATAATATTTCACAATTTTTACTGTATTTTTGATCAAATAAATGCAGCATTTTAGAATGATTTCTGAAGGATCATGTGACACTGAAGACTGGAGTAATGATGCTGAAAATTCAGCTTTGATCACAGAAATAAATTACACTTTACAATATATTCACATAGAAAACAGTTATTTTAAATTATAATAATATTTCACAATTTTTACTGTATTTTTGATAAAATAAATGTAGCATTTTAGAATGATTTCTGAAGGATCATGTGACACTGAAGACTGGAGTAATGATGCTGAAAATTCAGCTTTGATCACAGGAATAAATTACACTTTACAATATATTCACATAGAAAACAGTTATTTTAAATTATAATAATATTTCACAATTTTTACTGTATTTTTGATCAAATAAATGTAGCATTTTAGAATGATTTCTGAAGGATCATGTGACACTGAAGACTGGAGTAATGATGCTGAAAATTCAGCTTTGATCACAGGAATAAATTACACTTTACAATATATTCACATAGAAAACAGTTATTTTAAATTATAATAATATTTCACAATTTTTACTGTATTTTTGATCGAATAAATCAGCATATTAGAATGATTTCTGAATAATCAAGAATGGAGTAATAATGCTGAAAATTCAGCTTTGATCACAGGAATAAATTACATTTTACAATATATTCACATAGAAAACAGGTATTTAAAATTATAATAATATTTCAAAGTTTTTACTGTATTTTTGATCGAATAAATCAGCATATTAGAATGATTTCTGAATAATCAAGAATGGAGTAATAATGCTGAAAATTCAGCTTTGATCACAGGAATAAATTACATTTTACAATATATTCACATAGAAAACAGGTATTTAAAATTATAATAATATTTCACAATTTTTTACTGTATTTTTGATCGAATAAATCAGCATATTAGAATGATTTCTGAAGAATCAAGAATGGAGTAATAATGCTGAAAATTCAGCTTTGATCACAGGAATAAATTACACTTCACAATATATTCACATAGAAAACAGTTATTTTAAATTATAATAATATTTCACAATTTTTACTGTATTTTTGATCGAATAAATCAGCATATTAGAATGATTTCTGAAGAATCAAGAATGGAGTAATAATGCTGAAAATTCAGCTTTGATCACAGGAATAAATTACATTTTAAAATATATTCACATAGAAAACAGTTATTTTAAATTATAATAATATTTCACAATTTTTACTGTATTTTGATCAAATAAATCCAGCCTTGGTTAGGATAATATATATATATATTTATAGTTTAATATATAGTTTTTCTTTCAAAAACAACAAAAAAAGAACCATAATCATTTCAAATTTTTGACCGGTAGTGTAAAATATTTGAAAACTGAACATTTTAATAATTAATAGAATGTTTATATTGTTGACAATGTCCAACATTTTTAAATTGTGACGTTATCTATATGCATCCACATATTTTGCCCGTGTAATAATAAAATATCATGTAATTTGTCTAATTATTGGCAGTGCATCAAAAGATAAAGTTAGAATAGTTTAAAAGTTTAATGCCGTGCTTTTGGCAGTATTTGTGCTTTATAAATTTCAGTGCATTTTTCAATGCAACATTGACACCTTAAGGTAAATATAATATATATATACTTATCATTAATATATTATCATTAATATATTTTTTAAAAATCCCACAAAATATCCAGCATTGATATTTATTTGATCAGAAATTAAGTCAAATATATTTACAATACACATTGTTTCAAAGCAGCTTTAAAGAAAATCACCATGTTAATGTTTAAAATCTTAATATTTTCGCAGATTAGAGCAAACGAGTCACGTTTTTTACTTTTCACCTGTAAGATCTCTTTGTCGGTAATCCCTGTCATGGCTTCCTGCGGTACGCATGTGAAAGTGTCACTTAGTGTTTGCGTTTGTGTCTCTCCCTGTCCGTCTCTCTCTCTCTCTCTCTCTCTCTCTCTCTCTCTCTCTCTCTCTCTCTCTCTCTCTCTCTCTCTCTCTCTCTCTCTCTCTCTCTCTCTCTCTCTCTCTCTCTCTCTCTCTCTCTCTCTCTCTCTCTCTCTCAGCCCTGGCGACTCAAGCTGGAGTTGAACTGAGACGTAAAGGGTCTCAGATGTCCACGGACACCATGGTGTCCAACCCCATGTTTGACGCCAATGAGTTTCCTGATAATTACGAAGCTGGTCGAGCCGAAGCATGTGGGACGCTGTGCAGGATCTTCTGCAGTAAGAAGACTGGAGAGGAGATACTGCCAGTGTACCTGTCCAGGTAATCGCTAGCAATCACCTATTTTAAAGGCTCCTAATTTTGTTTCAGGTCTCCTACAATAAGTTTACATGCATAAAGGGTTATAATTTTCTCATAATGTACACTACAGCATCAGCTATTTTCTTGCAATATCTGAAACGGTTCAATTAGTGATTCGGTCTCTCTAAACCCCACCTTCCTGAGAGCCTCCTCTGCTCTGATTGGTCTGTTGTGACTGGTCGGAATCCAAATGCTCATTATCATATCTGAATTTCAGCTCTTCCTCAGGACTAGATACACAGTGATACGAACAGTAACGATGATGTTGATTTTACCGTATCAATCTCATCAAAAAGTGGATTTGCAGAAAACGGCGTCTTCTCGACATGAACAACACGAACCAAACTCTTCCAGTCTCTGATACAACTACAGTGTATGAGGGCGGGGCAAAGTATACCTTGTTCACCGGCAGCCAATAAAGACCATAGGCTGGCATTATGCAAATTTGTCACAAACCTACAAAGATGTAGCAGGAAGTAAGACTGGAATTACTGACGACTCGTTTCAGGCAATTCAGAATCACTTCCTTTTTGGGAAATAATAACTCCATTTATCTGCACTTTGATATTTGAAACTTTGCAGACCATGCAGACACTCACAATCAGCTATATATCACACTACATGAAAGAGAATATCTGTAAAGCATAAAAGAGGTGCATTAACTTAAACTAACTTCTGTCCTGTATCTGATGATTCTGTCAGGTTCTACATGGTCCTGATCCAGGGTCTTCAGATATCAGACTTCATCTGTAGGCCGGTTCTAGCCAGCATCATCCTGAACTCCTCGGCTCTGTTCTGCTCCGATCTCAAAGGGATCAATGTTGTGGTTCCGTACTTCATATCTGCACTGGAGACCATCCTACCGGATCGGTGAGCAATGTTTTCGGATACAAAACATGCACTTTAGATGTATTTAAGTTTTGTTTTTTGCATAGTGAGTGATCTACACGATAACATCAGCTTCCATATTATCTTAGACGATACGTATCTCTCACCCTGCTTGATTGTTAATGCACTTTTTTCTCTTTATTTTGCGCCATCAGAGAGTTGTCCAAGTTTAAGTCATATGTGAACCCTACTGAGCTGAGAAGAGCTTCCATCCATATCCTGTTATCCATGCTTCCTCTTCCTCACCACTTTGGCAACGTCAAATCGGAGGTAAAAAGGGTTTTTTTATGTAGTAATCTTCCTGGGATCTCTGTAACTTAATATTCTGAGGAAAAATACAAATTTAATTGGCTGTGATTTTCTAAT
Organism: Megalobrama amblycephala; assembly: GCF_018812025.1. Taxonomy (NCBI): domain Eukaryota; kingdom Metazoa; phylum Chordata; class Actinopteri; order Cypriniformes; family Xenocyprididae; genus Megalobrama; species Megalobrama amblycephala. Next base: position 2,146,535 of record NC_063051.1, read on the forward strand.
TACATTTGCAGGTTCTGTTGGAAGGGAAATTCAGCAATGATGAAACCTCGCTCCATGACAAGGCGGTCACCTTCCTCTCCCTGAAGCTGCGATTGGTCAATATTTTGATTGGCGCCCTGCAAACAGAGACAGATTCGATCAATACACAGATGATACTAGGTACGGCTGCCTGTTCGATATGTCCATTTACTGTTTTGTCAAGTGAAATATTATAAAACAAGCTATGTATATACTAATTTATGTTATTATATTGGAATAATAACTATATTAGTATTATTATTAATTAAAAAAAAAAAAACAATGTTATTAAAGCAATAAGGAAGCATGTAGTGATTTTACCGCAGCCCACTTTGCATCATGCCAATCAACTCAAGCATTGCGGTTTAATTTCATAAATTGAAAAATTTAAATTAAGCAAACTGGCAATATGAAGTCTGTCATAACCTCATCTTCTCTTAAAACACTATTAAAAATCAGTCAGAAGAATTATTTTTGCTGAAATCTCAATAATAACTTTGTGACTTTTTACAGCGGCGATGCTGAATATCGTCCAGGATTCGGCTCTGTTGGAGTCTGTTGGTGCCCAAGCTGAAGTGGTACGAGTTATACTTTTTATTTGTAATTTATGAGTTCAAAAAGAGAGCTTGAAGTGTCTGCAAGATCCAGTTAAAGGATTAGTTCACTTCAGAATTCAAATTTCCTGATAATTTACTCACCCCCATGTCATCCTAGATGTTTATTTCTTTCTTTAATTGGAAAAAAAAAATCATGTTTTTGATGAAAACATTCCAGGATTTTTCTCCATATAGTGGACTTCACTGGGGTTCAACGGGTTGAAGGTCCAAATGTCAGTTTCAGTGCAGCTTCAAAGAGCTCTACATGATCCCAGACGAGGAATAAGAGTCTTATCGCTCATCTAGATCAGTAATTTTCTAAGAAAAATTAAAATGTATATACTTTTTAACCACAAATGCTCGTCTTGCACTGCTCTGTGATGCTCCACGCATTACGTAATCATGTTGGAAAGGTCACGCGTGACGTAGGCGGAAGTACTGATCCAGTTTTTACAAAGAGAACGTGCAAAGACTAAGTCAAACAGCCTTTACAAAAAAAAAGGTAAAACAACGATGTCGGACGATTTTGAGAAAATGAGATGGAGGTTTTCACCTACGTCACGTGTGACCTTTCCAACATGATTACGTAATGCGTGGAGCATCACAGAGCAGTGCAAGATGAGCATTTGTGGTTAAAAAGTATATTAAATTTTATTTTTTAATCAAATGAGTGATGGTTTCTCTAGATAAGACTCTTATTCCTCGTCTGGGATCATGTTGAGCTCTTTGAAGCTCCACTGAAATTGACATTTGGACCTTCAACCCGTTGAACCCCAGTGAAGTCCACTATATGGAGAAAAATCCTGGAATGTTTTCATCAAAAACATGATTTTTTTTTTCAATTAAAGAAAGAAATAAACATCTTGGATGACATGGGGGTGAGTAAATTATCAGGAAATTTGAATTCTGAAGTGAACTAATCCTTTAAAAATGGCATTGATGAAGTGCTGAATGTTTTGCAGGGCAGTGTGGATGGAAGCCATTCTCTGGCTAAGAGCCACAGCCGCAATAACAGTGGCATCAGCAACGCTAGCGCAGGCAGCTCCGAGGCCACAACTCCAGACAGCGAACGACCCGCCCAGGCCCTGCTGAGGGACTACGGTAAGGGACACTATGCAGAACCGACCGCCGCATCTGAGCTGCATTAGAGGCGTTTGAGCTTTCGACTGTTTGTTTTTGACCAATTGCTTTCGTTCCTCTCATGCATTTACCATCTGCTGAATGCATAAGTGTAACTATTAATCAGCAAAAATCCCAGAATGACTCTCATATCCTATAAATGATCTCGTTTATTATATTCACACTCAAATTTCCCATACCAGCCAGAGTGTGGGTTAGCTGATTTTATTTGTGCCATCCCACAACATGGTTTTCTTTTGATTTTCCATTCGGGCAAAGCATACAGTACAGTAACATCATAAAAGCACCACAAACGTATCATAAATCTAATCCAACCCCCTTTTTTTTTTTTTTTTTTTTTTTTTTTAAAAGGGACCTGTTAGGTCAAAGTCTTTGTTGTTTTTGGCCTCTACTAGAACAGGTTTTCATGCTTAAATGTTTCCAAAACACATTATTTTCCTCATATTCTCCATTGTTGCAGCTCCTCTCTTCCCAGTCTGTCAATAACATTCCTGTCTCTATGAAGCCCCTCCTTCTGAAAAGCGCAATGCGCTCTGATTGGTCAGCTGGAGCAGTGTGTTGTTAGTTTCAGTTTCAACGCACTACTAACCAACTCGTTTCAGGGAGTTCAGAAACAGTGACGCTGATATAGAGAATAAATCCCGCTGGAGGGACTTTGTAGAGCTTTTTAATGCTCAAACAGCAACATTACACACTAAAGAAAGTAAAAAAGCATAACGGGACCCCTTTAAAGCATTCATAAAGTGCATCCCAGGAATGTGACGTAATGCATCTCTGCATGTTTGTAGAAGTTGCATGGTGTCCGTCAAACATTTCTTTAAACCCAAAGCTGTCGAACGTCTTTAACCAGTTTTGTTCTGTATAATGAATGCTTTTTTAATTTATTTTCAAAGCACGATGTCAAATGAAGCCTAACGCGGCTTGTTGTTATGATTTTGCTGGACTAGACGGTCATCATTGTCTGTAACTTGTTCTTGTGCTTGTCTGTGTTCATGTGTATGGTTTATCATTGCCGTCACATGCCTCTGTGCCTGGCTTGCATTGTGCGTGTGTGTGTTACTAACCCGCTGTCTGTGGCGTGCTGTGTGTTATATCCCAGCTCTCCACACAGACACGGCGGCCGGGCTGCTGATCCGAAGCATCCACCTGCTCACCCAGAGACTGAACTCCCAGTGGAGACTCGACATGAGCATCTCACTGGCCGCCCTCGAGCTGCTGGCCGGCCTCGCCAAGGTGCGCTGACAGATTCATCTGCACATTTAAATAGAAAATGGTTGTAGACAGAGGGTCTTTTTTATGTAGTTTGGAATAATTATGATTTTTAATGTTTTTCAAGAAGTCTCTTCTGTGCACCAACACTCCATTTGATCAAAAATACAGTAAAAATATTATTACATTTTAAAACAGCTGTTTTCTATGTGAATATATAGTAAAGTGTAATTTATTCCTGTGATCAAAGCTGAATTTTCAGCATCATTACTCCAGTCTTCAGTGTCACATGATCCTTCAGAAATCATTCTAATATGATGATTTCCTGTTCAAGAAATATTTCTAGTTATTATCAATGTTGAAATAAGTTGTGCTGCTTTAGATTTTTGTGGAAACCATCATGCATTACAATTCAAAGGTTTTGGAGTTTGTAAGATTTAATTTAATATAATATATATTGTAAACTGTGATACACTACCATTCAGAAGTTTGAGGTACAAATGACTCTAAATAAGTAAATAAAGTAATACCTTTATTCAGCAAGGATGCATTAAATTAGTCAAAAGTGACAGTAAAGACATTTATAATGTCAAAAAATATTCTATTTCAAATAAATGCTGTTCTATTCATCAAAGAATCCTGAAAAATAAAATTTATTACAGTTTCCATAAAAATAATAAAGCAGCACAGCTGTTTTCGACATTGATAATATTTCTTGAGCAGCAAATCATCATATTAGAATGATTTCTGAAGGATCATGTGACACTGAAGACTGGAGTAATGATGCTGAAAATTCAGCTTTGATCACAGGAATAAATTACACCTTACTATATATTCACATAGAAAACAACTGATTTACATTGTAAAAATATTTCACAATTTTTACTGTATTTTTATATCAAATAAATACAGCATATTAGGATGATTTCTGAAGGATCATGTGACACTGAAGACTGAATTCAGCTTTACTATCACAAGAATTATTGCAATACTCCACAATATTTATTCACAATATTACTGTTTACTGCATTTTTGATCAAATAAATGCATTTTTGGTGAGAAGAAGAGACTTCTTTCAAAAACTTTTGAACCATTCCTGTACAAAATGAGTAAAATGCATGTTTGTTTTCCGCACAGGTGAAGGTGAGCGTGGAGTCATCTGATCGTAAGCGCGCGGTCAGCTCTGTGTGCAGTTACATCGTGTATCAGTGCAGCCGTCCCGCTCCGCTCCACTCCAGAGACCTGCACTCCATGATCGTCGCTGCCTTCCACTGCCTGTGTGTCTGGCTCACCGAACACCCCGACATGCTCAATGAGAAGGTACGACCAGTCGAACCTCAACTGTTTAGAGGTCATAAATGCTGAAACTTGATCACCAGCTAAGCCAAAACAAAGCTTTATGATGTCAGTCTTGTATTCTCTTCTGTTGTGTCTAAGGATTGCCTGATCGAGGTGTTGGAAATTGTCGAACTCGGCATCTCAGGCAGTAAGTCCAAAACCGGCGAACAGGAAGTGAAGTACAAAGGAGACAAAGAGCACAACCCGGCGTCTATGAGGGTCAAAGACGCTGCAGAGGCCACGTTATCATGGTGAGCGTCTTTCATAAACAATCACTGATTTGATTTTTCTCTCACGATACGTACGCCTCTCTTGATTTGTGCTGTTGTGTGTTCCAGTATAATGCAGGTGTTGGGTGCGTTCCCGTCTCCCAGCGGCCCCGCCTCGCCCTGCAGTCTGCTGAACGAGGACACGCTGATCAAATATTCCCGACTCACCTCCACGTCTCACAGTAACTTCAGATACTTCGTCCTGGATAACTCCGTCATTATCGCCATGCTGGAGCAGCCGCTGGGAAACGAACAGAGTGAGGAAAACACCTGTCACATTTCATTCCTCCAGTACATTACAGCTCTGATTTCCTGTTAATATGTTTGCGCACGTGTCAGCAGACCCCTGTCCATCAGTCACCATGTTAATCAGAGGCATGTCCGGTCGACACGCGTGGACGATGCAGCTCTTCCATCAGCCTCGAGGGGCAAGAGCCAATCAAAAGGTAAGATGCAACATCAACCGCCAATCAGAACAGAGATGTGCTTTCAGTAGCCAGATTGAAGCAATAGAGTGCAACAGTCGGAAGTACTTATAAACCTTTAAAGATGAGGTTGTTAAATCAATGGTATATGCACTTGTTTAATTAATTTATCAGCATTATTTCAACTTATTTAAAAAATAATCATGTTTAACAACTGAATATGTGGTGAAAAACTACATTACCCATGATGCTCTACTGAAAAATCATGGTAAAAGAGCTTGCAGGGAATGCCCACTCCCATGAAGCAATGCAAAGGACGTAATCAAGATGTCAAAATACTTTTTGTGCATAATTTGCAATGAATTTATTGTTTTTAATAGATATAATCGACCACTTTAAATGGATAGTTTTATATTTCTCCATTGTTTGTAGTAGTCGGGTTCCAGAAGTAAAAACTTTTATTCATTTTCTCCATAGGGAAATTTAATTTTTAACAATAACTTATAAAATTTAAGTTCTGAGGTTGTTAATCGATGGTATTTGCTTCTGTGGAAGCTGTCAGCCATTATTATTTCAACTTATTTTTAAACTGATTGTGTTTAACAAGTGATTTTGTTGTTGAAAACTACATTACCCATGATGCTAAACAGAAAACTCCACCAATCAGAGAGTTGCGACAAGCAAAATACACCAAAAGAGCTCTTTAGCTCCACCCACTTCCATGAAACACTACACTTTCAAAATATTTAAATATGTGTCTTTATGTCTACATTGTTTTTAATTTGATTGTCATTCACAATGCTTCATGGGATTGTAGTTCTTTTCCTTATAAAAGCCATTAAATTCACAGTCTTTGCTTCAAATAAGTTTCTAATGTTGTGATTCACCTTGGCTTGGTTCATTTTAACGCTTTTTTGATTTATTAAATTAATGGAAAAATTACTTGCTGAACCAGCGTCACTGATAAAAGAGGACAGGCAGTAATGCATGATGTCCTTCTTGTGAATGTGGCATCTCAGATTCTGTATTTGGGAATGATTATGAGCTTATACTGTCTCTTTATATCCGTCTCTCCTACAGCAAGTGTTTGTTCCTGAAAGCCGACCCACTCCCAAAAACGACGTAGGGATTCGGTTTAACGTCAAGCACAGGCCGTTCCCAGAAGAAGTGGATAAGATTCCGTTTGTGAAAGCTGACCTGAGCATCCCAGATCTCCATGACATTGTGGATAAGGAGGTATAAAAGCCTCAGAACATTCTGTTATCTTCAACATCACACACTTTACATTATATGTGGAAACCTCACTGCTAGGCATGCAATTTGTAATATTATGTGTGTGTTATCAAAGTACATGCTATATTCATCTTCACTGTGTGTGTGTTTCAGTTGGAGCAGCAGCACGATAAGCTGCGAGCCGTGATGGGGAAGCAGATAGATTACGAGACGAAACTGGAGCACTACACGGAGGACTTATGGAGGAATAAACCCTTCCCAGACCCACTGACAGACTGTAAACCTCCACCTCCTGCTCAAGAGTTTCAGACCGCACGCCTCTTCCTCTCGCACTTCGGCTTCCTGTCACTAGAGGCGCTCAAGGTATGAGAACAGAGTTTGTGTAGTTCAAACAAACTCTTTATTTAAAAACCAATGGACTACATAAAAACGTCCAAACACCATCTTCTGTTGTAAAAACACAGGAAATGACTTGATGCATGCTTGCCAGAGCTGATGGTATTCCCCACCGCTTACTGTGGGTCTGGCAAGCATATTATGTGGACAACTTGGTAGTCATGTGACTTCTACATGTGTGCGGATCATGTGACTTGTGCCAGAGTTACTTCCTGTGTTTTTTTTACAACTTGTCTTGTTGTTTCTTTTTTATGTAATCCAGTGATTTTTAAATAATTTGTTTGAACATTTTATAACCTGGTTGTTTTAAAAAGTCATTAATCTACATAGTTAACTAAAACTAAATGCATTTTTTTTTTTAAAAATTTGTTATTTGAAATAAAATAAATGTAAACTAAAATGAAAAAAAATATATATATTTTATATGAAGGCAACATTTATCATTTTCAACTTGAACTACTAAAATAACTAATACAAAAACTGAAATAAAAATTAATAAAAAACTATATAGACAAAAATCAAAAAATAAAATTTTGTAAAAATAGAATTTTGTAATTAGTTTTTACTATAAAAATTAGTTTTTTTTTGTAATTTGTAATAAAAATTAAAAAATTAGACGAACAGAAATTCTAAAAATTAAAAGTAATTCAAAATATTAATAAAAACTATAATAGTATCTCAGTGATACTAAAATAACACATATTTTGCACAATAATATGTTAATTTAATTATTAAAATGTATTATAAAAAATATTTAAGCAAAATCACAATATCAGAAAGTCATTAATCTACATAGTTAACTAAAACTAAATGCATTTTTTTTTTAAATCGTTACTTGAAATAAAATAAATGTAAACTAAAATGAAAAAACGATATATTTTTAAAAGGCAACATTTCTCATTTTCAACTAATACAAAAACTGAAATAAAAAAGAATAACAAACTATATAGACAAAAAAATTAAAAGTAATTCAAAATATTAATAAAAACTATAATAGTGTCTCAGTGATACTAAAATAACACATTTTGCACACTAACATGTTAATTTAAGTATTAAAATGTGTTATAAAAAATATTTAAGCAAAATCACAATATCAGACAGCATTTGTGAGTTAAAATATTTTATTTCATTAAAATATTTATTCATTTTACTGCCCTTTTTTTTTTTTTAATTTTCCCCTTCCCTAGCTACTCTCAAAATACAAAAAAAAAATTACATTATACATTATTTTATACATTGTCATTCACACTCAATTAATTCTGTAGTTAATTTTCAAGTAGCTGGACTGCTCTAATTTATGAATCTGCTCAGAAAAGCCAGAATCTTCTCAGTAAAAATTTAGAAAATTTATGACAGGGAAAAAAACATTGTGTGTGTGTGTGTGTGTGTTTTCTCAGGAGCCTGGAAACAGTCGACTGCCTCCTCACCTCATCGCTCTGGACTCATCTGTGTCGGGCTTTTTCGATGACATCGGATACCTGGACCTGTTACCGTCCCGACCGTGTGACACCGTCTTTATCTTCTACATGAAAGCTGGACAGAAGAGCAGTCAAGAGGTGAAAACTCATAAGTGCTGTGAAACTGCACAGCTGCTGAAGTGCATATACAAATGTGCATAAATCACTACAGCTAATAGAATATTAATGAGCTTGTGTGTGTAGATCTTGAGGAACGTGGAGTCATCGGCGAACGTGCAACCACACTTCCTGGAGCTGCTGTTGTCTCTTGGATGGCCGGTGGAGGTCGGGCAGCATCCGGGATGGACGGGCAGTGTGTTCACCAGCTGGACCATCAACACATCCAACGGTGCTGAAACACCAGGTACACACACACACACACACACACATTTCCTATCTTTATAAATGTAATCATCACAATGCACATAATTTACAACCAATGTAACAAGTCAACATGATTATCTGAAAACAATCTTTTCGTGATCGGACTATAAAGATAAAACGTTAAATAATTGTGTTGCTCATAATGTGGAATAATGTAGCAGCTGTTTGTTTTTGTGCAGATGATTCAGTGACGCTGGGCGACACCGGCGGTGGTGTGTTTAACGGAGAGAAGCGGGTGCTTTACTACGCAGACGCTCTGACGGAAATCGCGTTTGTCGTACCGTCTCTCAGCGACTCATCCGGTAAACTTCTCTGTTTCTACACGACGCTGTTCTGTGATTTATTGCTGTATTCAAGCACTTTCAGGTTTGATTATGTTTGCGGCTGTGCAAAAAGTGTCTTTTCTGTCACATGCTGCTGAGGACTATTAATGCCGTATTGATTTCTCCATTAGTCTAATGCGTTTAACCCGTTTAATGAATTAATATTGATTTATTTAACATGACAAATGTTCATTTCTCTCCTAATGCAGCGGAGTCATCCGAGCACAGCTTCCCCACGGCAGACTCGGACTCTCAGATGGAGCTGTTACCCAGTTTACTGAAACAGCCCAACCTCACGCTGGAGCTCTTCCCCAACCACTCCGACAACATGGGACCCGCACAACGGGTAACTTCTCATCTCATTCTCAGACCTCTGAGCCTTTAAATCACTTCAGTAATGAGGCACTTACTGGTTAAACGGTTTCAGCTGGCCAGTCTGTGGTGTCTGTCAGGAGTTATCGAGCAATAAAACACTCGAGACAGGGGTGGCGAACTTCATCCATCTTGTTTTCTCATTCACACTCACTCAAAAGTACGAGAAAGGGGGTGGGAGAAGAAAATCAACACAAATTGAAATTATGGTAAGAAAAAAGGTCTAAGCCACCAGGAGCCCAATTTAGGAAAAAGTAGGAAAAAGGAAGAGGGGAAACATTCAAAAGATAAAGGCATGTATGCAGCTATCACTCATCTCGTTATAGTAATATGCATATAATAAAATAGGCTAATTTATCACTTGTGTTGTGTTATGTTGCTTGCTATGTTATTATGCACATAGAGCAACAGTATTCCTTTTCTGTCCAGCTACTTTACATAATCAGTAAAATGTGATTTTGTAACATAATGTAACTTTTTTTAATGTAATATCGCTCACTTTATTAATATTTTACTGTAAAGTTGTGCAATTTTGGGCGATTAATTTTTTTTTATTGTAATAATTTAAATATATACATTTTATATAAAATTTCTCAATTTCATTCATGATGATTGTTGGTTTAGTGGACAATTGCTGCCATCTACTGGAAAACAAACACTTTTAAAATTAAAATAACATGAATTTTTAACTACAGCCACTAGATGGCTGCAGAGGATTACTCAATGGCTTTTCTTTTAGATTTGTTTAGACATTATAAAATCATTATTATAACAATAAAATGACTCTTTTTCAAAGTTTAGGAATTTTTTTGTACTATATCTTTTTTGTTTGTTTTGCAATTGTCACAATATTACATACTGTAAAATTGAGTTGTTTTAAAACAAGCAAGTTTTTGCTTCTTTTAAGCAAAAACTCACAAAATTTAGATTTTTTTTTTCTAAAAACAAGACAATTTTTACTTGTCTAGAAAATGCTTCTTAATTTAAGAGTTTTTAGATATTTGTACTTGAAAAAAGACCAAAAAAAAATCTAAGTAAGAAAAGCATTTTTTGCAGTGCAGTCAAACCTGAATGCTGTTATGTGTTACGTGTGTGTGTGTGTGTGTGTGTGTGTGTGTGTGTGTGTGTTTTCATTTGTTCTCCATCGGAGATGTTAAGGTGTCACTCCTCCATTTCTGTGTGTATTCTTCATTGTAGCTGATTTTTCTTTTTTGAAAAATTATGTAAAAGTGAGCAAACTGTGTAGTCTACGGAAGAGGATTAGGGCCAAGCAATAATAAAAAATAAAACCTTCTTGAGATTAAAGTTGTTAAATTTCGAGAAAAAACTCGTTAAATTTCGAGAAAAAAGTCAAAATAAAATGTTGAGAATAAAGTCGTTAAATTACGAGAAAAAAGTCGTTAGATTATGAGAAAAAAAGTCGTTAAATTATGAGAACAAATATGTAATTTAACGAATTTGTTCTCGTAATTTAACGACTTTTTTCTTATAATTAATGAGTTTATTCTCAACATTTTATCTCGACTTTTTCTCGAAATGTAACATTTTTCTCATAATTTAACGAATTTGTTCTCGTAATTTAACGACTTTTTTCTCATAATTGAGTTTATTCTCAACATTTTATCTCGACTTTTTTCTCAAAATTTAACATTTTTCTCGCAATTTAACAAATTTGTTCTCGTAATTTAACGACTTTTTTCTTATAATTAATGAGTTTATTCTCAACATTTTATCTCGACTTTTTTCTCGAAATGTAAAATTTTTCTCGTAATTTAACGAATTTGTTCCTTGTAATTTAACGACTTTTTTCTTATAATTAATGAGTTTATTCTCAACATTTTATCTTTTTTTTTTTTTTCTCGAAATTTAAAATTTTTCTCGTAATTTAACGAATTTGTTCTCGTAATTTAACGACTTTTTTCTTATAATTAATGAGTTTATTCTCAACATTTTATCTCGACTTTTTTCTCAAATTTAAAATTTTTCTCGTAATTTAACGAATTTGTTCCTCGTAATTTAACGACTTTTTTCTTATAATTAATGAGTTTATTCTCAACATTTTATCTCGACTTTTTTCTCGAAATGTAAAATTTTTCTCGTAATTTAACGAATTTGTTCCTTGTAATTTAACGACTTTTTTCTTATAATTAATGAGTTTATTCTCAACATTTTATCTCGACTTTTTTCTCAATGTAAAATTTTTCTCATAATTTAACGGATTTGTTCTCGTAATTTAACGACTTTTTTTCTCGTAATGACTTTATTCTCAACATTTTATCTCGACTTTTTTCTCGAAATTTAACAAGTTTTTTTCTCTTAATTTAATTAGTTTATTCTCAACATTTTATCTCGACTTTTTAAATTTAACAACTTTAATTTCGAGATGGTTTTATTTTTGTATTATTGCTTGGCCCTAATCCTCTTCCGTAGTATTCTCACCCATTCATCTCTATGGCCCTGTTTACTCCTGGTATTAAGATGCATTTTGGTCGATCAGATCACAAGTGGACGACGCTAAATACAACTGGTGTAAAACGTTTTGACCGCTTCCAGAGGTAGAAAACTCATTCGACCAGATTGCTTTCGTAGTATAGACGCTCATGTCACGCTCACGCCACAAAAGACCGCTTATGATGCTGAAAATTCAGATTTGATCACAGGAATAAATTACATAGTACTACATATTCTCATAAAAAACAGATATTTAAATTGGTAACAATATTTCACAATATTACTGTTTTTACTGTATTTTAGATCAAATAAATGCAGCCTTGGTGAGCATAAGAGACTTCTTTCAAACACAAAAAAAATCGTAATTATTCCAAACTTTTGAGCGGTAGTGTTTAATGTTTATTTCTTACGGTCAGTCCCCTACAGTGAAAAGCAAGAAGTTGCCGCCCGGCAGGACGATACCGCCATTGGGACCGGATACAAAAGTGTTGGTCGTGTGGGTTGAGCGATATGATGACATAGGTAAAATGTTTACCACACCTCCATATTCATTTTCATTAACAGCAACAGTGATATGTATATATGTAAAACAGTGATTATTAGTCTTTCTTTGTAATTACTTGTGAAATTTACTTGCAGTTTCTGAGTGAAAATTGTTTCAAAGTAAACCTACACCAAATTTTTTCAGTGTTGTCCTTTTTCTCGCAGAAAACTTTCCTGTGTCGGAGTTACTGGTGGAGACGAGCACCGGGGTGGAGACGGCCGTCAATAGCAGTGCTTCCAGGTAATAAACAGTTCGTAAGATTGATTTCCGTCCCTGACACGATCTCATTCGCCCTCACATGTATTCTCTCTCAGGTCCAGCTCCTCAGAGAAGGACGTTCCCATAGTTTTCATCCATCCGTTGAAGACCGGTCTGTTCCGGATCAAACTACATGGTGCTATGGGCAAATTCAACATGGTCATTCCTCTAGTGGACAACATGGTGGTTAGCAGGAGATCACTGGGTATGTGTTTGTGTGTCTGTGTGTCTGCGTCCCATGGATGAAAACTGAAGTCTGGAATCATGAATTTGTCATTCTCTCGCCCTCTCCAGGATTCCTGGTGCGACAGACTGTTATAAACGCATGTCGGAGGAAACGTCTCGAAAGTGACTCTTACAGCCCGCCACACGTGCGGCGGAAACAGAAAATCGCAGAAATCGTGAACCGCTATCGTAACAAACAGCTAGAGCCTGAGTTTTACACCTCGCTGTTCATGGAGGTCGGCGAGACGAGCCTCAACCCATAAACAAACACGCAGACGAACGCAAACGAAGGTGGAATTAATCTGCACTCGAGTTGGTGGTTTTGGGTGAATTACATTTTTAACGTTGATTGGCCAAATACTTGCTCAACTTAACCTCTACACGATCAGTGCCCACCTGACAGGATGATTATTGTTTCGTATCTTAAAACGGAGCCTGTATTTCTCCTGTGAATCTCACACAAACTGTCAAGGTTACATTTCACCCCCAAAAATAAATTATATTCGTGCAAAATATATATTCCTATATTTTGCATAAAGAAAATAAGCCTGTTTTTAGGGGGGTTTTTTGTTAATTACATTTTTATTATGATTTTTGGGACATTAAAGCTAATTTTCCCCCAAATTCACATTGCATGTATTTTTTTTTTTTTTTGTTTATAATAAATTACTTTTAGAATTAATTTAATAAATAATCATTTATATAGAATAATTTTCATTATTCTCAAATGTGATTCTCATTACACTAATACCATAAAAACACTGTAGTACAATTATTTATTTCATTTAAATTGGCATAATTAAAAAGCAGTACAACAAATGCCACCATGATTTATAAATACTTTGAAATGTAAATAATAAATCATTATTCTTTGAGTTTTTTGCATTGTCATTTAATATCAAATGTAAAAAACAATCTTAACTCCTAAAAAAACAGGCTTTATTTTTTATTTTTAAACAAAATATAATTTATTTTTGGAGTGAAATTTGACTTTCATGAGATTCACCCCGTTACTGTACTTCACAATGAGTGACGTTTTATTTGATCATGTTTATTATTTGAAGGACTGCCACAGTAAGAACGTCCTCATGTGAAGCCGTTTCCTGTAGAAGCACTATTGAAATGAACACTAATCTCCAGCAGCCAATGATGTGATGCCAGTAGCTTCCTTCCTGCACACGTCGTCTTCATCTTCAGATCATTCTTCATCATGTCCTTCAGTGCGCTCACCTCAGCACTGCTTGCTTTCTTTCCAGGAGTTTTGTCTGCAGATGATGGGGAATGTATGGAAGCTTGTTTCCGCCACAGAATAAAAAATAAAAATGTAATTGCGACTTTTTATCTCACAATTATGACTTATAAACTCGAGTTATATCTCACAATTGTGAGAAAAAGTCAGAATCTTGAGATATAAAAAAGTCAGTGTGCAATTGACTTTTTTTTCGATTTTTTTTTATCGCAATTAAAATTATATATCTCACAATTGTGAGAAAAAAGTCAGAATTGCAAGATATGTTAAACATGTCATTTGACAATTCTGACGTTTTCTTGCAATTGCAAGTTTATATCTTACAATTTGGATTTTATAACTCATAATTACAAGGAAAAAGTCCAAAATTGTCAGCTGACTTTTTATATAATGCAATTCTGACTATTTTTCTCTTAATTCCATTTTTATCTCACAATCCTGAGAAAAACTGCAAGATATAAACTCGCAATTGTGAGAAAAAGTCAGAATTGTAAGATATAAACTAACAAATGCATTAAAAAAAGTCAAAATTGTTTTATATAAGAAGTCAGCTGACAATTCTGACTTTTTTTCTTGCAATTGCGAGTTTATATCTTACAATTTGGATTTTATAACTCATAATTACAAGAAAAAAGTCAAAATTGTCAGCTGACTTCGGCAATTCAGACGTTTTTTCTCGCAATTGCGAGTTTATATCTTACTATTTGGATTTTATAACTCATAATTACAAGGAAAAAGTCCAAAATTGTCAGCTGACTTCAGCAATTTGGACGTTTTTCTTGCAATTACGAGTTTATATCGTAATTGCAAGAAATTGTGAGACATAAACTCACAATTGCAAGAAAAAAAGTCAGAATTGCAATATATTAAAAAAGTCAGCTGACAATTATGACTTTTTCTTGCAATTGCGAATTTATATGATACAATTCAGACTTTATAACTCAATTACAAGGGAAAAAGTCAAAATTGTCAGCTGACTGTTTTCTCACAATTACGAGTTTTTATCTCACTTTATTATTATCATTCAGTGGCGCTTTAATAGGATTGATTGAGAAACACATATTCGGTCATGTGTCCGAGGACCACAGAGGGCTTGACATTTTGATGCCGCAAATTGCCAAAAGCAAAGAAACTACAGAGTACGTAGTGATTTTCAGCGGACAGATCCTTATTGGCTATTGATGTGACTTTACTTTGACCCATAATGCATTTCAGTCGAAAGACATTATAAGGGCTTATCATTTATTTATTTCTTTCTTTTACTTAATGTTTTTCACACATTTTCCCCCACCTTTCCATACCAGGTTTCATTTATTCAGCATTTTTGTCTTCAAATCAAGCTGAATTTGTTCACCTTAGCAATTAGATGTTTCATATTCTAGAAAGCACTTTTAGATACAAAATAATTCCCGTTTCCATCCTCATTCAGGTTGGCCTGTATTTATTTTTTTCTGTTGTCATTATAAAAATGCCTTTATATACGGTGATCACCTCTCGTGTCATAGAATAATGAGGCGTCACCCAAACACAACGCCAGTTTTGATCTCCGGTTATTCATGATTCTGGAAGAGAATTACACGTCCCGTTTTTGTGCTCAGAAGCTCCCTATTAACACGTTTCTTTTTGTAAGAACAAACTGTAATGACCCACATCCAGCACACAGGATGGTTGCTCGACGGCGTCTCTTTTTCCGTGTGTAAATATTGACGGCATGGACTTTGTATAAAGTTTGACTTTCTATGTAAATATGCGGGTGTGAAGTTCTGCTCACTCATCTTATACTATTGATTAGGGACGGCACAACGGATGAACGCTTGTTTGTATTTATGCCATCATCATATACGTGTCCAAAAGAAACATTGGATATTGAATGTAACACATGTAATGAAATAAAGATTTTAATTAAATTCTTATCATATAATGACTGTGAATGCTTTACTGTGAGTGTGTGTGTCTTTCATTTATCTCTGAATGTTTGCCGATTCGAGAAGAGAAATGTTTCATTAATTTTTTCTCCTGGACAAAAGTTGCGTATGGCCGTTTGGTATTGCTGTTATCTTGTGAAGGAGATAAAACCACGTTATTACCCAACAGTCAAATCCCCAGAGTTAAATCAGCTCTGCTCAGAGTACATCTGGTCCCTCTCTATATAGTGGTAAAATAACACTGAAGCACAGTTAAAGTTAATGAGATAATTAGTGATGATTGAGCATTAGTGATGAACGCCTGCTGTTAACAAGCAGAATCACTGAAAAGAAACACAAGAACTACAACTGACTTTCAGCCACAGCCTAAGATGAACTCCACTGAAGAAAAAAGACATTAAATCCCTCAAGATTATCTCATTAACTTTAACTGTGCTTCAGTGTTATTTTAACTCTATGAGCAGAGTTGATTTAATGCCGGTTTGCATGAATAGGATACAAAATAGAGCTTGAAAATGAAGTCTGGCTTTTGTTCTTATTCAACAAAAGATCAGTAAATGGACCTACAGAAAATGTTGACATCCTCAGTAGGTTGATCTACACAATATGAGTTTAATTTGGCATGAAGTTTGTAGTAAATGAAATAGCTGCAACATTGATAAGAAAGTGTCAAATTTAACCTGTTAACTGTCACCCCCTTTTTCAGCACAAACGCCTCCATTGTAGTCTTGAGTTTTCTTCCGGGAATGAACACATCACAATATTCCTCATTTAAATAATTCATATGCAGAATAAAGGGGTCGGATGAAAGGTAGAGTTGTCAGGGTTCCCACTCTGAAAACCTTGAAAACCTGGAAAATCGATGACAAATTTTCCAGTCCTGGAAACACATGGAAAATTAGAGAAAATGTAAAATGTCCTGGAAAATCTTGTAGTAAAATTATTTTTTTTAAAAGTTCTTAGGTTTTTCTTTAGAGACCAAAGAGCTAAAAGATGATAAAATGAGCCAAAAAGAGATTTATCTCAGACTGAAAGGTCAAAAATTATTAAATCCCCCCAAGAAGGATGCAATACTAATGCAATACTAGAAATTGCAGTTAAGGCATGATCATTGGACAGCAAAATTGCTCAGTGAAGAATTAAGTGTGAAACCATCAGAAACCCTTTAGTCTTCAGCGCCACCATTTTCCAGAACTGCAACCAACCTGGAGTCTCCAGAAGTGCGAGGTGTCAGGATCTCAGAGACTTAGATTAGGTAAAAAATCCTAAAAATGCCCCCCATTTAAGAATCACATACTGAATTGTAGTAAAATACAAGACAGATTTTTTATAGGCTTTATAGACGGACAGATTGAGAGTGACTCTTGAAGGACCAGCACCACATCCTCTTGTACCACTGTTTGAAGAATTTTTCTTCCAGAATCTAGCTGTAAGGTGTTAGGGTTTATTTTTAGTCCATCTCTTACCCTGAAAAGTCCACCTTGCAAAGATAATGATCTTACTGCCAAAAAAATAGATGTGTGCATCAGTAGTTAAGTAATGACAATAAACTATGGAATCTTGTTTCTGCCACTGAATAATAAATAAAAAAAGTCTAAATATTTTTCTTACAATTGCGAGTTTACATAATTGATTTAAGCTCGCAATTGCAAGGAAATAAAGTCAGAATTGCGAGTTTATATCACTCTTTTTTTTGCAATTATTATTTTTTTCTGGCATTTGACAGTTTATATCTTGCGATTCTTACTTCTTTTCTTAGAATTGTGAGATATAAACTTCCAATTGCAAGAAAAAGTCAGAATTGCGAGTTTCTATCATGCAATTCTGACTTTATATCTTGCAATTGCGAATATCAAATCACAATTACTTGCGATTGCGAGGGAAAAAAAGTCAGAATGGCGAGATAAAAAGTAAAAGTTGCATTTTTTTTTTTTTAACGGAAACAATCTTCCATAGTCATAATGTATGATTAAGAGCTCATATTAAAAACTGATTTTATAGTTAAGTCATGGCAATAAACCTTTTAAAGACTAGAGAGCAATATATTACTTTAGGGTGTAATCCCAGTCTTTTATTCCCATTGTTGTAAAATTGAAAATGTCCTGGAAAATGATCGCTGAAAAAGAGTGGGAACCCTGATTGTGTGTCATCAGCATAGCAATGAGGGGAAAAACATGTTTCTGAATGACAGATCCTAGTGTTGACATGTAGATAAAGAAGAGAAGCGGTCCAAGCACCGAGCCCTGAGGTACTCCAGTAGCTAGATGTTGTTTAGACACCTCACCCCTCCATGACACCCTGAAGGACTTGAACCATTCTGAGATGCCCTTTTTTAGATTAGGAATTAAAACGTAAAAACATTCTTAAATATGTAGAATAAAGGGGCGGGGCCTGGTTGAGTTAGTTGAAACTGGCGGTTATGGTAAGGGGCGGGACATTTCCCAAACACCAATCACAACACACTGCTCCAGCCGACCAATCAGAGCACATTGTGCTTTTCAGAAGGAGGGGCTTCATAGAGACGGAGCGTTACTGACAGACTGGGAAGAGAGGGGCTGCAACAATGGAGAATATGAGGAAAATAATCAACATTCAATCTAGTAGAGCCCAAAAACAACATCAAGACTTTGTAAAAGAGCATGCTGGTGACTTTATGTTTGTCCAAGGTAATCAGACACTATTTTGCACCTTGTTTATGGAAAGTGCATGTGAACATACTGAACTGTGGCGATACTCAGTTCTTGCCGTACGTCAATGTGTTGTAGATAAAGGTGCTCAAGAGGTCTGTATGTTACAGCAGGAGGATTTATTCAAGGTCTCCGGCACTAGAAACACTCAAGTGTAGTGTAGAGAAACGGGGTCACAGGTGCCGCAGTCAGATGTGCGTTTGGCCCACATAAGAGCTCTGATCCATTGTCTCCTTTCACAGTGTGCTGGAGAAATACTGCCATGAGACTGTAATTCTCAGAGAACTGATATTATTAATTGAATACAGAACTTTAAGTTGTTTAAGATGTCACTGTCATCAAAAAAGAAGATTATTATTCAATTTGATGCAAGCGGAGTTGGAAGTGCCTCATCTTCCTAATGTTGTATTAGGCAAATCTGCAGGATTGGGCAGTTCTTGCAATATCGTCTGTGAAGTTTAAATGATCATCAATCTCAACTCCAAGGTTCCTGGCTGTCCCGGTTGACAAACCATGTCTCTGAATGAATGTTTATAAGTCTATGTGGTGTTTTCAATATGCTTTCAGACAAACCATGTGCAAATTCATCAGTCAAAACCATTGCTGAGTATTTTCTCAAAAACCTGCCCCTGTTTCCTACCATCACAAACATGTGACCAACCCCGTAAATGAGAGGGTGGGGCTTTTCTCCACTTCCTATTCTTCTTCTGAATCAGTTTCTGGTTCAAACATATATGGCTGATTTAAACCAATATTTCCATTTGACATTGTGTAGCGTTTACTACAGGTAATCCGAGCTGGTGTGATTGAGTGGAGGCGGGGACTAATTTGCATATTTATGAATCTGCGTATACTAAATGAAGCAATGGTGTCGAGTTACATTCAAGGTATTTTAAGGCATGAAGAAAGTATTTTCACTGGAAAAAACATTTAAATATGTCATTTTGAAAATCAAAGATGTTTTAATGGATAAAATTGATCTTGCATTTTTACATACATGCGTGTTTTACGTTATTTTTAATGTAAATTAAATTGATCCTATATATTATTTACATTTTTACCAACAATTTTTACATAATTTACATGACATTTGACATGCAATTTTTAAATGTTTTGGATTGTTTTTAAATGCAAGTTAAATTGATCCTATATATTATTTACATACATTTTTAATGCAACTAATTTATTTTATATATTATTTAAATTTTTATATACAATTTTCACATGATTTTTAATGCACCTTGAATTTATCTTATGTTATTTACATTTTTACATACAATTTTTACGTTTTACATTATTTTTAATGCAAGTTAAATCGATCCTATATATTACTTACATCTTAATACACAAATACATACATGTTTTTAATTCAACTAAAATTCATCTTATATATTATTTATATTTTTGCATACACTTACATACAATTTTTAAAAAAAAATTTAATGCAACCTACATTTATCCAATATATTATTTACATTTTTACAAAAAAACAAAAACAATTTTGATTATCAAAGATGTTTTAAAGGATAAAACGACTGCAGGGGAAATTTAACTTATATCAATGTACAGACAGCATCTAAAATATAAGCTTTTAAGTATAAACAACTTTAGAGAATTACAAATCCATGCAAATCCCTAGTAATTGCGCAACTCATCAGTAAATGATGCAACTTTGTCAGAGAAGAACCTTTTACTGAAATATTAAATCCAGATGTGACTTGTAATAAAGTCATTTACTCTCTGAATTTAATTATCTTCAAAGCTGAAACATAAGTGACATGCAGATAAAGAAGAGAAGCGGTCCAAGCACCGAGCCCTGAGGTACTCCAGTAGCTAGATATTGTGACATAGACACCTCATTCCTCCACGAAACCCTGAAGGACCCTCCCGAGTGTTTTTCTGATATACCCTTCTATAGATTAGGAATTAAAAAGTAAAAAGATTATAAAAAATAAGATTAAGAATTAAATTAATCCAAAGAATTTTCAACACAATAATAAGACAAAACATACAGGTGAAGAAGGTGAAAATTTAAACTAATAGATGTCACAATAATTTCTCAAAATTGATTAATAACAGTTCATTAAGAACATAGATCTGAACATTGGATGAAACCAGGTTCAGAAAATACTGTCACCAAAAAAATAATAAAGTTTTAAAAATAAAAAAGAAATCAGGCAAATAATATATGAATATGTGTTACCTTTAAAGTACTAATAGAGCAACTTTAGAGGTAAATAATGTGCAAAAGTGAACCTTTGTGAGAGCTTTTGTACCTTTTTATTCTGAGCGTGTGTAAAACTCTAAAGTTTGGTGCATATAAAGCTGATGAAGTGGAGATTCAGAGAAATCAATTGCACATTCATTTCACGTAAGATTTCGCTCTAAGCTCTGCGGTCTGTTTCCATCCTGTCGCAGTGGATCTCGTGTCGATGGGCATCACTAAACCCGTCGATCTTCAGACGTCCTCCCATGGGACTCACGTCACCTTCAGCAGCTCAGGTGGAGGTCGAGCTCCTCAGTCTGAACCATTTGTAAAAGCACAATCATGTAGGCGACCCATGAACCCTGCATGCCTCATTAATCAATGGAGAATAATGAGAACTAGCAGAAGACACGGCTTCGTTGATTATAACAAGAGTGTTTTAGTTTTGTTGCATTGCTTGCTGTGTTGATACAGCATGATATTTTGGATCAAAGAGTATATCGTATGCAGAAATAACAGCCATGATGAGATTAGACTGACTATGAAACACTATTATAGAAGCTGTTGTTGGGGTTTATATGATCATATGGTCTTTTTTTTTTACTTATCTCTTGCAAATGTCCTGTCTAATTGAATGGTTTCAAAGGGGAGCTGGTGAATGATAAGTTTGGTTGGATGGAACAATTTTTGCACAATATTTTGCATCCTCCAAACTGTCAGAAAAAGCCAAAATAATCATCAAAAGAATTAAAAACATGATATATGTTTTAAAGGTCATTTTTGAGCAAAACAACATGTTAATATACAAATTCACATAGCTATGTTTCCAAATTTAACTTAAATTAAATTGGAATATGGCATAAAACATTTGAGAATTAAGCAGTTTCCATCCATTTTTGGGATTAGAAACGTTTTAGTTGGATGTTAATCTAACACTTTATATGTTACTATTTGTTTCAGAACATTCAGAGAACATTTAAAAGTATGTTTTGAACATTTAGAAGACATTCAGAAAGTATTTTCTTGTAAAATGTACTCCAGTATTCTTTATTTACAACTTTGAAAAACATTTTTAAGGTTCTTTCCTAAAACATGTTCACTGTTCTGAAAGAGATCTGGAGAGATGTGGCAGCATTATCTGTTCTGGAGCTTCATCTTCAGCAGATGGAGGATTCAGCGTTTCTTTGCTGTTTGGTGTTTGTTATTGGAGAGCCGTGTGGAAAGAAACGCCAACGGTTCAGTTGTGCAGAAGAGAAGAAAAGACTTTCCATTTTTGGTTCGTCTTTTATATTTCTATTGTCTTTTCAACCTTCAAAACCTCTGATTGTACTAATGTCATTTGTTAAACTATCTGTAGGAGGTTTAACTGGTCACCATTTAGTTTTTTACCATTTTAATCAATTTTTTTGGGTGATTGTTTTCAAACATTGGAGCGCACTGACTTTGTATTCATGGACAAACTACAGATCCCTGTTTTTAGATTCTTGGAGTTTTATAGGACATTTTGTCCTAAAAGTTTTTAAAAGCATACTAATTTTGTGTGATGATGATTTCACTTTTGATGTAATATTCAAATTTGTGCACATTGTAAAAAAATTATATGATCAATAAGTCATGACAACATGTTTTCACATTACTTTTACTCATCAAAATAAGTTAAATAATTTTTTTTGTTATACAAGATTCAACTCATTTTTTAATTAAATAAAAGTCAGTTTAATATAATTTAAGTTGAAATGACTTAAACAGCCAAGTTGATTGTACTTAATCTAAGGCAGTGACTTTTTTACAGTGCATATTTATGCAAATTACAAACATCTTGTTATTCATAAGTTTGCATGGGTTAAGTCACAATATTTTCTTATTTTTGTGTATTTTAAAACAACATTCAAATTTTATGCATTTATTTTTAATTAAAGGTTTGCTTAATTTTTTTTTTTTCATGACTTCTAAATCATAATAAGTCATGATAACATGTTTTTACATTACTTTAACTCATCAAAATAAGCAATTTTCCTTATTTTTATAAGTTTTATAAGATTCTACTCATTTTTTAAAGTCAGTTTAGTATAATTTAAGTTGATTGTACTTAATTTAAGGCAGTGACTTTTTTACAGTGCATATTTATGCAAATTACAAACATCTTGTTATTCATAAGTTTGCATGGGTTAAGTCACAATATTTTCTTATTTTTGTGTATTTTAAAACAACATTCAAATTTTATGCATTTATTTTTAATTAAAGGTTTGCTTAATTTGTTTTTTTTCATGACTTCTAAATCATAATAAGTCATGCCAACATGTTTTTACATTACTTTAACTCATCAAAATAAGCAATTTTCCTTATTTTTATAAGTTTTATAAGATTCTACTCATTTTTTTAAAGTCAGTTTAGTATCATTTAAGTTGATTGTACTTAATTTAAGGCAGCAACTTTTTTACGGTGCATATTTTTGCATGGGGTAGCATGGGTTAAGTCACAATATTTTCTTTTTTTTGTGTGTATTTTAAAACGACATTAAAATTTAATAAATATAATAATAATTTATTTTAATTAAAGGTTTGCTTAGGGCTTACATTTGACTGTATAGGCGACTTAACTGGTCAATAATTCCAATATTTTCACCATTTTCACTCTTTTAGTGATAGTTCATATATATATATATATATATATATATATATATATATATATATATATATATATATATATATATATAAAATATTAAAGAATGTAAATGACTTAAGATTTGTTTATTTCCAATGACTTTCCCGGGTCTAAATCACACTTTTAAAATTCCAGATTGTCCAAGAATCTTACTATAAAAGATTAATCAGTGACGCTATTCTAAATAAAATGCTCGCTTTATCAAAATATCATATCTGAAATACTTTCCTTTTCAGCTCTCAACAAAGCCATCTCTGTAAATATACAGTAAGTGTGTTTTATTTCACATGTCCATCAGCAGTGTCAGGCTATGATTTATATTATATGTTTTCCATCATCACAGAAGCGCTGTTACAGGATGATGGCGATGAACACGCACAACCTGAACGGACTCATTGTTAGATGAGATGTTGTCATGGCAACACAAACCAGAAGAGATGAGAAGCATAACACGTCTCCACCTGACAAACACGCTCTATTGATGAATTCTTTGCAGAACTTCTTCTGATAATTAAGGTTTTCTTTATGTTCCTCTAGCGCTGACCAGAAAACAGATGTTTGTAGTATTTGTTGTCCATCTTATATTTAATTTAGTGATTTTTAGGCTTTCGCTCATGGGGAAAAGGTGAAATAACACATTGATTCACACTGCACTCAGGCCTTGATCAATAATACATCCATCCATCAATACTGTCATATTCCCCTGTGTGAGAGTTCACATCCAACCATCTGCATCAGTACAGTGACAGAGAGGTTTGATCTGGATGTGTTTACACTGCAGACAAGAGCCAGATAGTGTATATATAGTTTTTATGAGTTCATGCATGAGAATTTTGCTGAAAATTGAGCCCATGATCTTGGCATCGCTAGATGGCGCACAAAAATAAACAAAAAGTGTGTGTGTGTGTGTGTGTGTGTGTGTGTGTGTGTGTGTAGTACAGCCCAGGGAAATTGACATTTTCACCCTTTGTTCAAATATTATTAAAAATGTTAAATGTGTTAAATAGTGTTAAATATTTTGTAATCATATTGCATAGTTGTGATTGGAGTCGATTGTTTTGTTTGTGATAACGCAATTAAACATGACAAATTGTGCGATATAATTTTTGTCCAAGCTGTCATACAGAATAATTATGAACACATGCAAAAATGACCAAATATTAATATTAAATATTTGATTATGTTGTATTCAATGTTTGCTTTTTCCTGTCAGCTTTTATATATATAAAATTTGGCAAAAAAAAAGAAAAAAAATATGCATATATATATATATATATATATATATATATATATATATATATATATATATATATATATATATATATATATATATATATATATATATATATATGCATTTTTTTTCTTTTTTTTTGCCAAATTTTATATATATAAAAGCTGACAGGAAAAAGCAAACATTGAATACAACATATTCATCAAATAATCCTGAAAAAAAATATTGTACACAAATATTTTGTACAATTGTACACATTAAATGTTTCTTGAGCAGCAGATCAGCATATTAGAATGATTTCTGAAGGATCATGTGACACTGAAGACTGGAGTAATGATGCTGAAAATTCAGCTTTGCATCACAGAAATAAATTACTTTGTGAAATATATTCAAATAGAAAACAGTTATTTTAAATTGTAATAATATTTCACAATATTACTGTTTTTACTGTATTTTTAATTAAATAAATGTAGCCTTGGTGAGCAGACGAAACTTCTTTTAAAAACATTAAAAATCTTAGTGGTTCCAAACTTTTGGACTGTACTGTATATATATATATATATATATATATATATATATATATATATATATATATATATATATATATATATATATATATATATATATATATATATGCATTTTTTTTGCCAAATTTTGTCAGATAAATACCTTAACCAAGTGTAGTTTTGTTCTTCCCTCATATTTTAAATTTTAACCTAGGCTACAATAATATGTGAGCAACATGTACATGTTTGTATTTTTGAGAGAATTATGTATATGCATAGCTTTTGAAAAAAAAAATACACTGAAATAAGGCCTCAAAACACATATTAAATATTTTTTCACAAGACTTTTGTGAACTGTATATTTTAGTCAAGAGTTTTTTCTTCAAAATGATGTTAAAATCATTCTGCCTACTTGGTCACATAAAACAATGTATTAATTTAAAATTTATAAGACACTTAATATAAAATATTTTCCTCATATTTGATGGTTTAATCAAACTTGTAAGGACATTAAAAACAAGTATCCCCTCCAGACATCACTACTATATGTGACCCTGGACCACGAAACCAGTCATAAGGGTCAATTTCTTGAAAAATTTTTAAATAACAATTTGTTAAGATAGGACAATATTTGGCCGAGATACAACTATTTGAAAATCTGGAATCTGAGGGTGCAAAAAAATCTAAATATTGAGAAAATCACCTTTAAAATTGTCCAAATGAAGTCCTTAGCAATGCATATCCACTCACAAAAATACATTTTTCATATATTTATGGTAGGAAATGTACAAAATATCTTCATGGAACATGATCTTAATATCCTAATGATTTTTGGCATAAAAGAAAAATTGATAATTTTGACCCATACAATGTATTGTTACTATTACTACAAATATACTTGTGTGACTTATGACTGGTTTTGTGGTCCAGGGTCACACACATATATATGGTTAAATACAGTTTTAAAAAGTCATATATTCTCATATTTACTTTTTTTTTTTTTTTTTGTAATGTTTGAGAAGTATTAATGTTAAAGGTTTGCTGTTTTTATCTGACTTTTTTCATAGTGTGATTTTTGGTGAATTGTATTGAATCCAAATAGTGTCAGCTTGAATATAACAATCATATTCATTAATTTTAACGTCTGTCAAGGGTTAAAATGTTCTGAAAGCATCATAAGGTCTTTTCTGAATATCTTTGTTTACTGACTGCAAAAAAATGATGTATTTTCTTTTGTCTTGTTTTCCATCTATAAATTCTTAAATCAAGATACATTTACTGGAAAATCAAAATGACTTCAGATAATAAAGTTTTGTTTACTGAAAAAAATCATCAAAATAATAATAAAAACATTGTCTGTGGGGTCAGAAAAATAAACTAATTTTTTTTCTTGTTTTAAGCACAAACTCACTTAATTTTGATCAGTTTGTCAGTAAACAACACTTAATCTTCAGTCATTTAGCATTAGCAGTAAATGCTGTAAACAGAGTCTTGCTCCTCGCTCGCTCTGAGTGTCGGCTCCGGCAGGTGTGATGTGTGTTGATGCATCTGAGATTGCTCTTGATTTGATTAGCAGGGTCTGGAGCAGCTCTCGTGTGTCCCAGGAGACATTGCTGCTGCTGTCTGGAAACAAACACACGAGGAGCTTCAGTATGACGAGCACGCAGCGGGGGGAGTCTGGATCTACCGGCTCGTGATGGAGGGCTTGATGTGTTTCTTTGTGCTGTGGATGGGTTTTTAAGTAGGGTTATCTGGTTACTCCTTTGACATCTGCAGATTACGCTGTGAGACCTCAAACACTCGACACTAGAGTCTGATCATGACTCGCCTGTGATGAGCTTTGATTTAACTCAGTCTCTCCACATGGTTCTACAAAGGAAATATTATCTGATGCACTACAGTTTTTGTTCTGGTTATATTCCCAAAGCTTTAAAAGCCAAAACCCCTTTAAAACCAGCTAACAGGTCAGGGCTGCGTTTCCCAAAAGCCCATTGAGACCATTGGTGGCAATTGTTCTGTGATCAACTTAAGCTTACGATGCTTTTGGGAAACGCAGCCCAGGCTGGTTTAAGATGTTCGATATCTGCACTTTAAGAAAAACTGACAAGGTGCTGGTGATTTTCTGCCAGGATATTATCCATTAGTTTGACTGACATTTCCTTTAACCCTAAAACACAATGAAATACATAATTCAAAATATAAAATATTGAAAATTCACAGTACATCAGTCCCTGTTTTTACAGCAGTGTGAGAGGAAACTTCTCAATAGGAACCAATTCAGTTAAATAGCCTACAATTAAATAATAAAAGTTCCTACCTGCTGAAATAACCTTTAAAACAACCTAAACTGCTCAATGAACACTATAAACAATGCAGGGTTGAAAATGGACAAACCCAGCAATTGGGTCATGTAGTAATGTTTAATCAATATTTGAGTTCAAGGTGCAATATGTAATATTTTTGCAGTAAAATATCCAAAAACCACTAGGCCAGTGTTATATATTTTGTTCACTTGAGTACATACAATATCCCAAATGTTTGCAACTATTTGTAAATCGTGAGAAAATTGCAATTTTAATCAAGGCTCCGGGACGTGTGAGGAGTCGCCTGTCAATGGCGTCATACCCGCGTTACCCTCGGTTTCCGGTTTTATTTTGTAGAAACCATGGAAACACCAAAGACGCATTAAATTATTACATGTTTTAATAGTCAAGGGAACAACTGTTTTGATATATTTGTAGACAGAAAACTAATTATTGTTATATAGCTCAACAACACGTTTAGTCTTATCGTTTAAATCTAATGTTCTTGATGTTTTGTGAGTAAGTTACCATGCTTTACCATGCCTCAGAGAAAAACACTATTTTGTCAAGTAGCTAACATAGCATAATCAGATGCAGCTTTATTTTTAGTAACAGTAATACAGAATTTTCTCCATCATACAATACGTTTTAAAATTAATTGCATGACATTTATCAACACAATCATCCAGCATAAATATGATATTGTAAAATCGATCTATCTTACTGCAGTGTGTAACAGTGTCTCACAGCAGCCGCCGAGCGAACGCACAGAGTAACGTTATAACACCATTTTCAACACTCTCAAATGTATCTAATATGATAAACAGAGCTGCGTTACCTCATACTCATGACCGGAAAAGCGGAAGCGGCGCCGGCGACTGTGTCATAATAAAAGTCCCGCTGCTCGTGAGGCGTGTGTTGATCAATCGCTCCAGCTCCTCGTTCAGCTCCACAACACTCGCTCCTGCTCTGCTTCACACTACAGTAACGTTAATAATCACATCCATGAGCATGATTTATTCCCGAGTCCAATCCTGAATGTTTCCACCGGCTGTGAGGTGAAGATCACATGTCCCAAGATTCCGCGCTCAAACTTGGCGTCATCAAGCTACGCCTTTGTTTTGAATAGGCTTCTAGCGACCTCTAGCGGACAGAAAATATTACGTATTGCACCAGCAGGTTGGGCAAACATTTAACCCAACCGCTGGGTTTGTTAATTTTTAGCCCAACATTTTTTAGAGTAGTCTAGGCTGGTTTTAGAGGGGTTTGAGATGACCAGTTAAGTAACACTCTAAAAAATGTTGGGTTAAAAATGGACAAACCCAGAGACTGGGTTAAATGTTTGCCCAACCTGCTGGGTAGTTTTATTTAACTCAACTATTGTTTAAAATTACTGTAGGCTATCACTTCCTTAAAAGTCAAGTCAAGTCAAGTCACCTTTATTTATATAGCGCTTTTTACAATGCAGATTGTGTCAAAGCAGCTTTACATTGATAACTGGTACATAATTTGGCTGCACAGCAGCTCTTAAAGAATAGTGTCAATGCAGGCAGATCAAAGCACTGTTGAATAAATGTCAAGAATACTATTGAATATCAAATGTCAAGTGTCCCCAACTAAGCAAGCCAAAGGCGACAGCGGCAAGGAACCCAAACTCCATCAGGTGACATCAGGTGGCAAACAGGTGGCAAATAGGTGTTAAGATGGAGAAAAAAAAAACCTTGGGAGAAACCAGGCTAAAAACTACTTGTGCACACATTTAACCCAACCACTATGTTAAAACAACATAAACATTGGATTTGTCCATTTTCAACCAAACTTGGGTTGTTTTTAACCCAGTATTTTTTAGAGTTTATGCAAATTTATCAGTCAAAACCAGATACAGAACAAAAAGAACATCATTTATGACTGTAAGGTTGTGTAAGATTCTTGCTATTGACACCCAAAACAGGTCTAATTTCCTTCTCATTGAACGGAAACAACTACACAAAACAGGCCTATATGCTTCAGTGAGTGTGCAGTTGTTTCCGTTCAAGACTACAGCTTTTTCCTTCAACTTGCACTTCTGCAGGTTTGGTGTTGAGGCACTTCTCAACAACAAAAACCAGTTCTCCAGGGACAGTCGAACCTACAAAGAAAAAATATTCAACATTATAATATAAAATAAAGTCTGTGTTTGACCTTTATTCTTGCTCAAACCAAGAGGATCGACCCTGGGAAAATGTACAATGAGGAATTTTTTTCAGTTTTTTTTCAGTTTTTGGCACAAAAACAAATAATCAATTTAGGGAAAATGTTAAACCAGCAAAAGATGCTGTGCTGGTCTTACTACAGGTCTCATTTCCTTCTCAACACCAAAACAAGCTCGAACCTGTGTGTGTATGTGTGGAGAGAGAGAGAGAGAGAGAGAGACTGCAGATCGTCTTCGCATCGCTATTGGCTTCTTGTTCCTCCGCGCGCCCTCAGCGCCGCGCACCTCTCGCGCGCAGTGATGCTCGCACCTGGCGAAGGGCGGAAGACCCGCAGCATCAGCAGCAGCGGATCTCCATGACGACAGCACTTCCAGCATGGTGCAGAAATCCCGCAACGGCGGCGTGTATCCCGCCCCGCAGGCCGAGAAGAAGCTGAAGGTGGGCTTCGTGGGGCTGGAGGCGGGCGCGACGGAATCGAGCCGAGACGGCGCGCTGCTGATCGCGGGCGCGGAGGCGACGAAGCGCGGCAGCATCTTGAGCAAACAGCGCTCCAGCATCTCCGGGAAGAGGCCGCCGAAGCGCAACGCGTTCTACCGACGCCTGCAGAATTTCCTCTACAATGTGCTGGAGAGACCGCGCGGATGGGCGTTCATCTACCACGCTTACGTGTGAGTATAACACTGTTCTTCTGCTGCTGGAACCACCAAAACAAAGAGCTTCTGAAAGCTCTCTGTCATCTCCTCCTCACGCGCTTTTGTTCACGCACTTGACAGGATGTTTACAGGGTGGCAGGATTGTTCGAGCTGTATATCACTCGAACAAAAGCTTCACTGGAGCTTCTTTAATATGAACAGTCCAGTCTAGAGCCGTTTCTAGCCAAAAACCCTTTAATGGGTTGTTTAGTGTTGAGGCTCAATACACTGTTCCTTGTGGAAAAGCGCTTCATGTTTAACATGTTTACAGAGTCTGGTGATAGATGATGATGGGACTTTTCTTCTGGTTGTTTAAAGATTTGTTTATATGAATAGTACATTCTAAAAATGCTGGGTTAAAAACAACCCAGGTTGGGTTGAAAATGGACAAACCCAGCAGTTGGGTTAAATGTTTGACCAACCTGCTGGGTAGTTTTATTTAACTCAACTATTGTTTAACAATGACTGTATTGCTTGCTTAAAATGAACCCAAAGTATGTTGGAAATGATCATTTATTGATATGTTTAATGAATAAACAATAAACATTTATTAAATTGCTTATTAATAAATGTTCACCTTTTGATTATTATTGTTGCCTCTAGTAATTATGTGTCTGATTTTTAATTTCCAACATATTTTGGGTTCATTTTCATTAGTTTTTAAACTGAGCACGTTGGGCAAACATTTAACCCAGTCGCTGGGTTTGTCCATTTTTAACCTGACTTGGGTTGTTATCTGCCACACTTTTGATGTGCATTTTCATGCATTTTACAGATGTTTACTTTTTTGGCAACAGAAATTGGTGCATTTTCCATCTGATTGCTAATAATATTATTAAGAAGATTCTTTAAAGCTTTTTAATGATATTAATGGTTCAGTTTAGAGCCATATTTGCCCAAAGAACTCTTTTGTGGATCATTGTATTGAAACATTGTATTGGGGTTTTTTTTGGGCTTCTATTCCTTGTGGAAAAGCACTTCATGTTTAAAATGTTTGTTGTAGTAATAGAAAATGATGTGATAGTTTAAATCTCACTCTAAAAGCTTTTTTTAATCTTAATAGTTGGATTTGGAATCATATATGCCCAAAGAACCCTTCTATACTGCAGTGAATCATTCTGTTCGGGACTTTAGGCTCTTGTTCTTCATGGAAAATTGCTGTTACATGACAAAAAAACTGTTTTATGCTACACTTTTGATGTGCATTTCATGCATTTTACAGATGATTACTTGTTTTGGCAAAAGAAATTGGTGCATTTTCCTTCTGGTTACTTATATTATTAAAAAGTTTCTTTAAAGCTTTATTAATAGTTTAGAGTCATATTAGCCCAAAGAAGTCTGGATCATTGTATTAAGTCTCATTGTATTACGTTTCCTCTGATAGTTTAATATCTCACTCTAAAAAGCTTTGTTTGTTTGAATCATATTTGCCCAAAGAACCCTTTATACTGCAATGAATGGTTCTGTTTGGGACTTTAGACTCTTGTTCTTCATTACAAATAACTGTTTTCTGCAACACTTTTGTTGTGCATTTCATGCATTTTACTGATTTCCTTCTGGTTGCTTATATAATTTTAAGAAGAAAGCTTTTTTAACAGTAGCTGGGTTTAGTAGAGCACCCTGTCACGCTGAATTGAGTTTCTGCACTTGTATGGAGGATGTGTCTTCTGTTGCACACCTCATGCAGTTACAGATGCTTCATGGGATTGTTCAGCAACAGAATATGCGTCTGTATGACTTTTTGCTGTTTCATTATATCACTCTGAAAGCTTGCTATTAATAGTCATTTACCCGGAGAATCTTTCTCAAGTTGTGTTGAGGTTGAAGGTTCTCATTACAAGCCAAAGAAACCCGATCTGATGCTCATCTTTTGCTTGTAAGATATTCAGTTTTCCTTGTTTTAACTTGTCCAGAGCTCATGTGAACCTGGAATTTCAATTAAAATCCCGCAGAATGTTGCAGCATTGTTCCTCATTCAGCACTGGATTCTCGTATCTTGTATTATAAACAAACTGAATTACAGACGTCTGCAATCATCAAAACACGCTTGCGCTGTTTAATCAATCAGTTTCTGTGCATCAAATTACCCTCACAGTCTTTGTCAGTACTTTAAGATATCCTCTAGTACTGAATCATCTCTGCAGTTGTTATATATAATTGTTTAAATGATGTATTTACAGCATGTTTTAGTGATATCAGCCCCAGATGTAGACATGCTCACTAGCGAGTCGCGACCCTGTATCTTCTCAGCGTTACCCCCTGACCGCGTCTAATCTCACTCAATTACGCGCGAGTCAGCGGCTCATTGAAGTCAATGCGAGGCGCTGGTTTCAGCACCACAGCTTGCTGTCAAGAGAAATGGTGTTCTCTACCAAACAATTTTGTAAAGATTTAAATTATAAGAAAAGATTCAGAAAATTGTTGAACTTGGAAAATCGCTGGGGTATATGAAGTTTGACATGAAAACATAAACATGTTTTGCGCTCAAGTGAGTGTATACCACATCCTGTACAGATGAAAAAAGATGATCGATGCAAGTAAGATAGTAATTGACGCATGCAGGTAATATGCTAATGCATAGAAGCAAAACAGGGTGTAGATGATCTGACCACAACCCTCAAAGAAGACATCTGATTTCCTTAGAGGAGATTTACTGAAAACAGAGGGTAAGCTTTAAAATCTAATTATTTATTTGGCCCATGAAACGTCCAGCTTAGCTGGCATATTTAGCTTTTGTTAATTATTAATTATGTTTGATTATAATGAAAATTATTTCAGTTTTTACTGTAAATTTAAGTTGTCAACTTGTAAAATTTAAAATTTTGCTACCATATTTTTTTTTTTTTACAATCTGGCATCCGTTTTATTTTACCATCAATTTTATTTTAAACAGTGTATGAAAGCTTCAGTAGCATTTGCTTTGTAAAACACACACATCAAACCTTTACAGCTGTTGTTTGGTGGACATCAGCACCTCTGAACATCATGACAGCGGCAGTTTTGACTCATTTATTTATTTAACTCTTCCTCTCCGGTTTCCACACTGTCTACTACGATTAGCAGTTTTTGCTGAGTAGAGCGTGTTACTCTGCAGTTCACTGTCAATGTGTTTTATACTCATACAAGACTATCTAAACACACCTCGGTTTACACACATCTTCTGCAAAAACACAAGAGTGGAGAATTTCAAATTTCGAATTTCCTGTTACTGTCAAAATCAGGACTTATAATGCCTGAAACTGAAGCGTTTTGTATACAGTACATGTTGTCCCAAAGCAGCTTTACACACAAACAGTGCTTTAGTACCTTTGAAGAACGACTATGGCATTGAAAGAAAGCTTTGGAGGAACTAATGGAGAATCTACACCCACACAAACTGCTAATTCGACCAGATATTGTCCAGTACTCATGATAACATTGACTAATGGGTCCACTGTTCAATTAAGCATAATTATGATAAAGACTAAACCAGTTAAAGAGAAACAACTACATCCGATAGGAAGGAAGTGAGGAAATATGGGCAAATGGAGAAAAAAGATCTTCAGCTGTGAAAACAAAAAGATCATTAAAGGACAATGTGACAGATATAAATTACATCTAAAATACATTAAACAGACAATGATTTATGGTGATTTACATAATAAATGTTCAGATGCCAATGCAAAACTATTCATTTGCATACTTTGATCATTTTAATTGCATGCTATATTGAACTTGCTTTGACTCTTTTGAATCTAATGAATGACATTCAAGCCTTTTTTTGGGGACCGAACGTGTAAATTCTGTTTACTCAAATGCATTTGTGTCTCTGCTTTGCTGAGATTCATTGGAGCCGTCCGCGTTGACCCTCGTCACCCCCTGGTGGTTTCTACCGCGACCACGTAACACTACCTTGTCACCACTTCCTCTATTCGTATTACTCAACTCCTGTAAAAGGTTTGCCTTTACAGATTAACATAATTATTAATATACTGGCAAACACCTTAAAGGCCCACTGAAGAGCAGTGGAATGCACAGCATTATTCAGTGTGTTGACGTAATTTCAACTGAAACAGGAAGACAGGGCGATATATCAAACAGCCTCGCCCCTTTTTTAAAATAGCCAATTGCGTTTTGTTTATGTTACAGATCGGCCAGAGCCGTTAGACTCTGTAAAACATCAGATTCCTTCTAATCTCGAACCGTTTCTCCTCCTAATGTCCTCTATATCACTTATACACAGCATTCTGTGCAGAATTCAAATGGGTCCGATACCCTTTGCGGTCTGTGCCGACTCGCGCATACGATCCACTCTGTGCGCTCGTGTCTCTGAACCGGAGCAGACTGTGCTCGCATTGCAGCGGTACATGTGACATTAACGCGAAAACGGACTTCATTCGCGTCAACAATAAACAATAGTTGAGTTAAATAAAACTACCCAGCAGGTTGGGCAAACACTTAACCCAATCACTGGATTAAAACAAATCAATCGCTGGGTTAAAACACCCCATTCGCTGGGTTAAAACACCCCAATCACTGGGTTAAATCAACCCAATTGCTGGGTTAAAACACCCCATTCGCTGGGTTAAAATAACCAATCGCTGGGTTAAAACACCCCATTCACTGGGTTAAATCAACCCAATTGCTGGGTTAAAACACCCCATTTGCTGGGTTAAAACACCCCATTCGCTGGGTTAAATTAACCCAATAGCTGGGTTAAAACACCCCATTCGCTGGGTTAAAACACACCATTTGCTGGGTTAAAACACCCCATTCGCTGGGTTAAATCAACCCAATCGCTGGGTTAAAACACCCCATTCGCTGGGTTAAAACACCCCATTCGCTGGGTTAAATCAACCCAATCGCTGGGTTAAAGCAACCCAATCGCTGGGTTAAAACTGGGTTAAACCCCATTCGCTGGGTTAAATCAACCCAATCGCTGGGTTAAAACACCCCATTTGCTGGGTTAAAACACCCCATTTGCTGGGTTAAATCAACCCAATCGCTGGGTTAAAACACCCCATTCGCTGGGTTAAAACAACCCAATCGCTGGGTTAAAACACCCCATTCGCTGGGTTAAATCAACCCAATCGCTGGTTTAAAACACCCCATTTGCTGGGTTAAATCAACCCAATCGCTGGTTAAAACAACCCATTCGCTGGGTTAAAACAACCCATTTGCTGGGTTAAAACACCCCATTTGCTGGTTAAATCAACCCAATCGCTGGGTTAAAACACCCCATTCGCTGGGTTAAAACAACCAATCGCTGGGTTAAAACACCCCATTCGCTGGGTTAAATCAACCCAATCGCTGGGTTAAAACACCCCATTTGCTGGGTTAAAACAACCCAATCGCTGGGTTAAAACAACCAATCGCTGGGTTAAAACAACCCATGCGCTGGGTTAAAACACCCCATTCGCTGGGTTAAAACAACCCAATCGCTGGGTTAAAACAACCAATCGCTGGGTTAAAACACCCCATTCGCTGGGTTAAAACAACCCAATCGCTGGGTTAAAACAACCCAATCGCTGGTTTAAAACACCCCATTTGCTGGGTTAAATCAACCCAATCGCTGGGTTAAAACAACCCATTCGCTGGGTTAAAACAACCCATTTGCTGGGTTAAAACACCCCATTTGCTGGGTTAAATCAACCCAATCGCTGGGTTAAAACACCCCATTCGCTGGGTTAAATCAACCCAATCGC
Source organism: Megalobrama amblycephala (assembly GCF_018812025.1). Taxonomy (NCBI): domain Eukaryota; kingdom Metazoa; phylum Chordata; class Actinopteri; order Cypriniformes; family Xenocyprididae; genus Megalobrama; species Megalobrama amblycephala. The sequence goes on from NC_063051.1 coordinate 2,182,512, forward strand.
TGGGTTAAAACACCCCATTCGCTGGGTTAAATCAACCCAATCGCTGGGTTAAAACACCCCATTTGCTGGGTTAAAACAACCCAATCGCTGGGTTAAAACAACCAATCGCTGGGTTAAAACAACCCATGCGCTGGGTTAAAACACCCCATTCGCTGGGTTAAAACAACCCAATCGCTGGGTTAAAACAACCAATCGCTGGGTTAAAACACCCCATTCGCTGGGTTAAAACAACCCAATCGCTGGGTTAAAACAACCAATCGCTGGGTTAAAACACCCCATTCGCTGGGTTAAAACAACCAATCGCTGGGTTAAAACATCCCAATCGCTGGGTTAAAACAACCCAAACGCTGGGTTTGTCCATTTTCAACCCAGCTTGGGTTGTTTTTAACCAGAGTATAATACATAGTTGTATTATGTGAGTGTTGCTGATGTGATGAATTCGGTGTGATGATGTGTTGAATACGTCACATACGTCTCTCATGTGACGACATTGTGCTGTAAAACTCGTGTCTCATGTGGCCTTTTGAGCTCTGCTGTCTTTCTGCAGCCAGCGTCAGCAGTTTTTCTAATTAATACCCATCATTATAGAGCCAGGTAGGCTGTGTGTGTGTATGTGTATGTGTATGTGTGACCTCTCAGCTCAGGTGTGAATCAGGCACCACCATTTAAGTTTGCTGTGAAAAAAGCAGCATGGTCGCAGGCCGACAGAGACGTGTGCGGGCAATCTGCCCTGCGCTAAAACACTGATTCATCTGCTGCTCCGCCTGGTTTATATGGAGCCGTTCGTGTGCCGCACCATTATAGTGATGAAGGAGACCTACACCTCATAAACAACAGCTGGAGTGTTTTCATGCATTGATGTATGGCGACCAAAGATTTAGTTCAAGCTTTTAGTGTTGATGTTAGGCTATATTTCACGTCTTCTGATGTTGATTTGTGTACAAAAGAGAAGCTCTTCTGTTTCCCTCTTTCCACTTTTCTTTGCATTTTTCCCCTGCTATTTATGTGCCGTATTTGTTCATTAGGTTTGTAGTAAAGGGTTGAAATGAATATGATCTGTTTGTGGCAATAGCCTGCCAAAGGTTTGAAATAATTAATATTTTTTAATGTCTCTTTTGCTCATAAAATCTGCATTTATTTGAAAAAAGACATGGTAAAAACAGTAATATTGTGAAATATTATTACAATTTAAAACAGCTGTTTTCTATGTGAATATATAGTAAAATGTAATTTATTCCTGTGATCAAAGCTGAATTTTTAGCATCATTACTCCAGTCTTCAGTGTCACATGATCCTTCAGAAATCATTCTAATATGCTGATTTGCTGCTTTCTGAAGACTGGAGTAATGATGCTAAAAAATTCAGCTTTGATTACAGGAATAAATTACATTTATTATACATTATTTTAAACTGTAATAATATTTCACACTGGTTACAGGACACATGAAGTGAAGCAGAGGACTGTGTGTCAATCAGTCTGTCAGTCAGGGTTGTAAAGCCCAGTTTTGTGGGTCAAAGTACAAATGTGCTATTAGAGGAAAAAACAACATAACAGGATAAATGAAGGACTGGATGTGGCCTTTTGCTTTCTGCTGAGTAAAATGATGCTCTTGCTGTTTTGTAGGTTGAATTGCGCCGTCTGAAAGCTGCTATTTCAGTCACACAACAGCCTGAGATGATGCTGTTGGCAGAAACCATAAGGCAAACAGCATTTGTAACTCATTTTACCTTTATAATATGACATATTTCTGAGTGAAACTAGATATTCAGTGAGATAAAAGTGTGTTTCATCCATCAGGAGCTGATTAGATTGAAAAAATGATGTTTTATACCAGGGGTACTCAAGTTCAGAGGCCAAGAGGGCCGCATTTTAACCAAATGAAATGCGAAGGGCCACAAATTATAACTTTGATCGTAAGACTTTTATTTAGGCCTACTTAAGACAGTATTTGTAGTTTTACTGTTTATTTACTAAAAGTGCAGTTTATTATCTAGCTAAGTCTTAATAGTATGGTGTCCTTTTTAAAGTGTCACTGAACATGATAAATGGCATTTAAAAAAGGGACTAATAGCTTGTCTTGCTGTATTCTTAATGTACAAATGCATAAAGAAAAACAAGAACTGATGAAATGAAATCCTTGTTCATTTGAAATGTCTGCATTGTTTTCACAAGAAATTTAAGGTATGGCTGTTGTTCACTGGCTGATGAGAGTTTGTCCGTAAGACAAAAACATTGCAATTTTTATAGTCTTTTTATACTCCATTGCACCTTTTTAACACTTTTTATAGCACCTATTTATACTCAGAGAATAAATGTTTTATCATTCGTATTATTATTAGGCTACCTACCTTTTAATTTGGTCAGAATCCAAAAATCTTTTTTTTTTCTTTCTTTTTTTTAATGTTCAATCACAATCTCATGAATTATTTAACTATAACCAATGTTGTAAACATGATAAATCAGATATTCTCCGTGAGCTCAATGATGTGAGGACAGATCTGTAATGGGAGCGCTGCTTGCTTTCTGTTTATAACACATTGACATTAAGAATAAAAGGTTTGTTTTTCATGCTGCTCGACAACTTGCAAAGTTTGAGGAATGTCAACTGAATTTCATCATGGAAAAATAAGGTTACTTTGTTTTTACTTGCGCGCACAGTCTCGAGCCTTTGATGGCGTTCACGAACACAAGTGCTCGACACATGCGCACTAGAGAGATTCATGCTTGTCTAGTCTTTTTCGCTCAAATAGTTACAATAAAATGTCTTTGTACTTGTTTAAAATTAGAGTTGCTGGTATCTTTTAATCCCCTCAAACGAGCGCTCTTCAACACGGTCGGCTATTGTGTTTGTTGTTACTCTTGTTCTGTCTTCTCCGTTTCTTTTCAGACTGAAACAACAGCCCGTTTCAGTGCTGACACCTTGTGGACAAAGTAAATTAGTGCAAAAACTATTCAATGCGCGCGTGCAAAGTGCCTTCAGTTTACATTGTTCTTTGCGGTTAGAAAAACTGCGCTGCGCGCGTTCACTATATGCGTTCTCTGCTGATGATTACAGCGTCACGCGCACTGCACGCCTACCCTAGTGTACGTGTAAAAAAACGAAGTAATATTCACGCTAATTTTGAACGCAAATTATAATAAAAATACATTTATATGTAGCATGATGCGGCCCACAAATTTAATGCTGACGGGCCGGATGCGGCCCGCGGGCCGCCTGTTGAGTACCCCTGTTTTATACAAACCCAATTCCAAAAAAGTTGGGACACTGTACAAATTGTGAATAAAAAAGGAATGCAATAATTTACAAATCTCATAAACTTATATTTTGTTCACAATAGAATATAGATAACATATCAAATGTTGAAAGTGAGACATTTTGAAATGTCATGCCAAATTTTGGCTCATTTTGGATTTCATGAGAGCTACACATTCCAAATAAGTTGGGACAGGTAGCAATAAGAGGCCGGAAAAGTTAAATGTACATATAAGGAACAGCTGGAGGACCAATTTGCAACTTATTAGGTCAATTGGCAACATGATTGGGTATAAAAAGAGCCTCTCAGAGTGGCAGTGTCTCTCAGAAGTCAAGATGGGCAGAGGATCACCAATTCCCCCAATGCTGCGGCCAAAAATAGTGGAGCAATATCAGAAAGGAGTTTCTCAGAGAAAAATTGCCAAGAGTTTGAAGTTATCATCATCTACAGTGCATATTTGGTTGACTGGTTTTCCGGTCAAGGCCGGAAAACCATACTGGATGCCCGTGATCTTCGGGCCCTTAGACGGCACTGCATCACATACAGGAATGCTACTGTAATGGAAATCACAACATGGGCTCAGGAATACTTCCAGAAAACACTGTCGGTGAACACAATCCACCGTGCCATTCGCCGTTGCCGGCTAAAACTCTATAGGTCAAAAAAGAAACCATATCTAAACATGATCCAGAAGCGCAGGCGTTTTCTCTGGGCCAAGGCTCATTTAAAATGGACTGTGGCAAAGTGGAAAACTGTTCTTTTTGGAAAACTGGGACGCCATGTCATCCGGACTAAAGAGGACAAGGACAACCCAAGTTGTTATCAGCGCTCAGTTCAGAAGCCTGCATCTCTGATGGTATGGGGTTGCATGAGTGCGTGTGGCATGGGCAGCTTACACATCTGGAAAGGCACCATCAATGCTGAAAGGTATATCCAAGTTCTAGAACAACATATGCTCCCATCCAGACGTCGTCTCTTTCAGGGAAGACCTTGCATTTTCCAACATGACAATGCCAGACCACATACTGCATCAATTACAACATCATGGCTGCGTAGAAGAAGGATCCGGGTACTGAAATGGCCAGCCTGCAGTCCAGATCTTTCACCCATAGAAAACATTTAGCGCATCATAAAGAGGAAGATGCGACAAAGAAGACCTAAGACAGTTGAGCAACTAGAAGCCTGTATTAGACAAGAATGGGACAACATTCCTATTCCTAAACTTGAGCAACTTGTCTCCTCAGTCCCCAGACGTTTGCAGACTGATATAAAAAGAAGAGGGGATGCCACACAGTGGTAAACATGGCCTTGTCCCAACTTTTTTGAGATGTGTTGATGCCATGAAATTTAAAATCAACTTATTTTTCCCTTACATTTTCTCATTTTAAACATTTGATATGTCATCTATGTTGTATTCTGAATAAAATATTGAAATTTGAAACTTCCACATCATTGCATTCTGTTTTTATTCACAATTTGTACAGTGTCCCAACTTTTTTGGAATCGGGTTTGTACCAGAATGAGTCCATGTGTGTGTGTGTGTGTGTGTGTGTGTGTGTGTATGATAGAGGCACATATGTTGGTATTTATCCATCAGTGCTGGTCTTTGGCTTTGCTCCAGTTAAATGACCAGAGCAGCTGCAACCGGCAGGAAGTGTAGTGAGCAAAATAAAGTTACAAACCTCCCATAGCGATTCCTTCACACTGTGGGAATAAATCATATGAGAGTGTTTAAATGTGAGTCTGTGTTTGTGACAGAATGCCTCTGTCATCATTTAGTATTAGTGAGTATTATGGAAACTGACCTGCAGATCAAATCGGATCGAACCTGCTCTTGGAAAGGAAAAGAGACTTGACTGCAGTGACTCACCTGTGTGCTCCAGCTCATCTTCCTGTTTACCTGCTCATAAACATTCTGAAGCGTTACCTTGGTGTTGCTGTCAGTATAAATCACATGCATTAGAAGCACATCAGGGTTGGTTTGATGGTTTATTAACGTTCTTTTATAGCAGAACGTGTCACTTTGAGAAAAGCATCAATCAAGCACACTGTCCTAATAAAAGTACACACACACACACACACACACACACTGACGTCTGTGAATCAGCGCGTCTCCTCAGAACATCCTGACCTGTGAAGAGCCTCAGTCTCGGCTTTTACTCTTTCTTCTGCATCTCTTCAGTTTTTGATGGTGTTGAAGGATGTAGAATTGCACTTCCTGATTTTTTATTTCTGTATATTAAGCAGCACATCTGTAATGCAGTAAAACACAGATCGTGTGTTTCTGTATGATTCTCTCATTGGACTCATGTGTCTGTAGTTTATCTTCAGGTGAACATTAATATAGAATTATTGAATATAACAGAGGAGGATGAATAGAAAACAGTTTATTTATGCATTTGTCATTATGCATTCATCTTGTTACAGTTTTTTTATTCGCTTTGGTAATTGATACATTTTCAAAACTCTTAGTACTAATATCACAAGAGATCATCAAAAGTGCACTTTTTTCAAACATTTCAGCATATTTTCAGTTGTGTTAGTACAATACACAAAATCACTAAGTATCCTTTTTACAATACAAAATAAGTGTTTCATCTATATAAATGTTTCATTTAACTGCCTTTCATAATGCTATTATTATCAAACTTTTGATTTGCATCTCTTCTCGTTCAGTTTAATACATTTATCTATTATTTAATCCAACTGGACTTCATGATTAATCAATGGATCATTTGGTACACCTATAGATTTCTATATATTTTGTTTCTTTAGGCATAGTTTCTATAGAAATTATTTGCAATTTCAGCTATGGATAATCAAATGTAATGAATTATAAGCAATTTGTCTTAGATGATGACCACAATTTTCAAAGTGTGTGTGTGTGTGTGTGTGTGTGACATGACTGTGGTAAAGCACTAGTCATGTATTCATGTTCTCTCTCTCTCTGTCCCGTGCACTCGTCCTCTTCACTGGTGTCCATCTGTCTCTCTCTCTCTCTCTCTTTACAGCAGAGAAAGAGTTTTGACAGCTCGGCCAACCGAAAAACTCTCATGACCTTCAGCCTCCCGCTTCTGTTTTATAGTCTTACTGAACACACACACACACACACACACACACACACACACCGTCCGATGAGAGGAACAGATCACCTAAAACAGCAGAACTCACTGCCCAAATCTGTATGACTTTCTTTCATCAGTGCAACACAAGTAGATGTTTATCAGGATGTACCTGCTGCTCTTTGCATCGTGCATAACACTGTTAAACTCTAAAAAATGACTGTAAATATCATGAAATATCTTTAAAGTACTTAATGTCGCATGAGGCTTGTATGCTTTTCTTAAATGCATTCATTCTTCATTGCTCTGAGTAAATGATGTCAGAACGATCATGTACAGGTGCACTGTCACTTTAAGACAGCAGCGGTGAGCTCATGTCACATGCCTCTCTAACCACCTTCACACTTCAGAAAGACTGTAGTAATGAGAGACGTCATGTGTTATTAGTGTGTTTTCAATCACTGTCACACACACGCACACACTGGTTCATTTCCAGAGAGCCGGTTATGGCCGGTGTGTGTGTGTGTGTGTTTGAGAGGGTCACGAGTAGGTGGAAATGCACCTGTGACGCCATTGATTGCTCATGGTGGTCACGCTGTTCAGTTTAGATCTTCCTGCAGATTACACATTTATTTCACAAGAGAAGTTTTAGATTTTGAATGAAATAAAACCTCAAATCTAAGTTTTAACTTCTGAGTAGTTCAAACAGCAGATCTTTGAGTGAATATTGCTGCAGGTTCTTCATTGATTGTGCTTTAAGCCGTGTAATCACATGTAAAACGCTGAAGGAAACACTTATCAAGACTCTTTAAATCACTTTATTACTCTTATCTTGTTTCTCTTGTTTCTGAAATCTTCATTCCTGTCGGATCTGCTCCACTCGACTGTTTCAGCTCGTCGTTCAGTTTGAGGAAGGTTCATATTTGATTATATTTGTCGTGTCCGTCACTGTCAGCAGGAGGTCTTCAGAGGGTTGTGAAGCTGCACGTCATTAGTCTCATAGCTGTAATTACTGTAATCAGGTGAGCAGAAGCTCAGGGAGCGTCAGAGCAACGACTCGAGAATCAAACTGTAAATTAGAAAAGAAACATTAACGCTGGAGGTTTAATGAGCGCGCTAATGTATGAGTGAGTGAGTGTGTGTGTGTGTGTGTGTGTGTGTGTGTGTGTGTGTGTGTGTGTGTGTATGTGTGTCATAGATGGAGAGAAACCAGCATCATTTTCTCTCCTAAATGAGTAAATCTATCTATCTATCTATCTATCTATCTATCTATCTATCTATCTATCTATCTTTGCTTTGCAAGTGCTTTTCTATGGAAGCTTCTTTTCATCACTAAATAAAAAATAAAAAAGGTAATTGTGACTTTTTCTCACGCAATTCTGACTTTATATCACACAATTTCAACTTTATAACACACAATTCTGACTTTATATCTTGCAATTCCGACTTTATAACATGCAATTCCGACTTTATAACATGTAATTCCGACTTTATAACTCGCAATTCTGACTTTATAGCATGCTATTCCGACTTTATAACATGCAATTCCGACTTTATAACATGTAATTCCGACTTTATAACTCGCAATTCTGACTTTATAGCATGCTATTCCGACTTTATAACATGTAATTCCGACTTTATAATATGCAATTCCAACTTTATAACATGTAATTCCGACTTTATAATATGCAATTCTGACTTTGTAACACACAATTCCGACTTTATAATATGCAATTCCAACTTTATAACATGTAATTCTGACTTTATATCTTGCAATTCCGACTTTATAACATGCAATTCTGACTTTATATCACACAATTCCAACTTTATAACATGCAATTCCGACTTTATAACATGTAATTCCGACTTTATAACATGCAATTCCGACTTTATATCTTGCAATTCTGACTTCATAACATGCAATTCCGACTTTATAATATGCAATTCCAACTTTATATCACACAATTCCAACTTTATAACATGCAATTCTGACTTCATAACATGCAATTCTGACTTTATAACATGCAATTCCAACTTTATAACATGCAATTCTGACTTCATAACATGCAATTCTGACTTTATAACATGCAATTCCGACTTTATAACATGCAATTCCGACTTTATAACACGCAATTCTAACTTTATAACACGCAATTCTGACTTCATAACACGCAATTCTGACTTTGTAACACGCAATTCTGACTTTGTAACATGCAATTCCGACTATATAACATGTAATTCCAACTTTATAACATGTAATTCCGACTTTATAATATGCAATTCCAACTTTATATCACACAATTCTAACTTTATAACATGCAATTCTGACTTCATAACATGCAATTCTGACTTTATAACATGTAATTCCGACTTTATAACATGCAATTCCGACTTTATATCTTGCAATTCTGACTTCATAACATGCAATTCTGACTTTATAACATGCAATTCCAACTTTATAATATGCAATTCTGACTTCATAACATGCAATTCCGACTTTATAACATGCAATTCCGACTTTATAACATGCAATTCTGACTTTATAATATGTAATTCCGACTTTATAACATGCAATTCCAACTTTATAACATGTAATTCCAACTTTATAACATGCAATTCCGACTTTATATCTTGCAATTCTGACTTCATAACACGCAATTCCGACTTTATAATATGCAATTCCAACTTTATAACATGTAATTCCGACTTTATAACATGCAATTCCGACTTTATAACATGTAATTCCAACTTTATAACATGCAATTCCGACTTTATATCTTGCAATTCTGACTTCATAACACGCAATTCCGACTTTATAATATGCAATTCCAACTTTATAACATGTAATTCCAACTTTATAACATGCAATTCCGACTTTATATCTTGCAATTCTGACTTCATAACACGCAATTCCGACTTTATAATATGCAATTCCAACTTTATAACATGTAATTCCGACTTTATAACATGCAATTCCGACTTTATAACATGTAATTCCAACTTTATAACATGCAATTCCGACTTTATATCTTGCAATTCTGACTTCATAACACGCAATTCCGACTTTATAATATGCAATTCCAACTTTATAACATGTAATTCCAACTTTATAACATGCAATTCCGACTTTATATCTTGCAATTCTGACTTCATAACACACAATTCCGACTTTATAATATGCAATTCCAACTTTATAACATGTAATTCCGACTTTATAATATGCAATTCTGACTTTGTAACACACAATTCCGACTTTATAATATGCAATTCCAACTTTATAACATGTAATTCTGACTTTATATCTTGCAATTCCGACTTTATAACATGCAATTCTGACTTTATATCACACAATTCCAACTTTATAACATGCAATTCCGACTTCATAACATGCAATTCCGACTTTATAACATGTAATTCCGACTTTATAACATGCAATTCCGACTTTATATCTTGCAATTCCGACTTCATAACACACAATTCCGACTTTATAATATGCAATTCCAACTTTATAACATGCAATTCTGACTTCATAACATGCAATTCTGACTTTATAACATGCAATTCCAACTTTATAACATGCAATTCTGACTTCATAACATGCAATTCCGACTTTATAACATGCAATTCCGACTTTATAACATGCAATTCCGACTTTATAACACGCAATTCCGACTTTATAACACGCAATTCCGACTTCATAACACGCAATTCTGACTTTGTAACACGCAATTCTGACTTTGTAACATGCAATTCCGACTATATAACATGTAATTCCAACTTTATAACATGTAATTCCGACTTTATAACATGCAATTCCGACTTTATAACATGTAATTCCGACTTTATAACATGCAATTCCGACTTTATATCTTGCAATTGCGACTTTATAACTCGCAATTCTGACTTTATATCTTGCACTTCTGACTTTATAACATGCAATTCCGACTTTATAACATGTAATTCCGACTTTATAACATGCAATTCTGACTTTATATCTTGCAATTCTGACTTCATAACACGCAATTCCGACTTTATAACTCGCAATTCTGACTTTATATCTTGCAATTCTGACTTTATAGCATGCAATTCTGACTTTATAACATGCAATTCCGACTTTATAACATGCAATTCCGACTTTATAACATGCAATTCCGACTTTATAACATGTAATTCCGACTTTATAACTCGCAATTCTGACTTTATATCTTGCAATTCTGACTTTATAACACGCAATTCCGACTTTATATAAATTGCGATATTTATAATATATAAATTGTCTGAATTGCGAGTTATAAAGTCAGAATTGCGAGTTATAAAGTCGGAAGTGTGAGATAAAAAGTCACAATTACCTTTTTTATTTTTTATTCAGTGGCCGAAACAAACTTTCATACTTTTCTTTGATTTTCTTTGCATTTGCTTCCACTTAAAATTCAAATTGTAATTCTGAATCCTGTTTGCTACATCAATTCAAATTCAGGAATTTGTTTGGAATTTTAACTCGTTAAATTAGACTGAGCTCAGAAATGCTGATTTCAGAGGAAATTATGCTGATTTCTTTAAAACCTGATACTTAACAAATGATTAAAAATGATCAAGATTAAAGTTATAAAAATCTCCCTTTACATTTCATATTCAAAATGCATGACACGGCAAAAACCATGTTGTTTCTTGCAGTGTTGTAATCACTGCTGTTTCATCCAAGAAATGTACAAGTAGTTTCTCTCTTTGGTTTCTCCATCCTGCCTTGCTGATTTAGTGTGAATCAGATGAAGGAGTAAATCAAGAGAGTATGAAAAGAGAAGATGAGGAAAGACACGTGATGTGAATGCATTAGTGTAAATGAACGGAAATACAGCAGCTTCCTGTGAGGGGCTGTTCAGTTATCTCAAGAAAACCATCAGGAGTGTTATTAGTTTTCTAAAGCGTGTGAGTTTGGATGAGGAAATCATGAATCTAAGAAATTCACATGTGTGTGTTTGTAATCAGTGACTAATCAATGACAGGACCATCTCACACTGCAGTAGAGTAGATGAACGTCACATGTTTTTTTAATGCAAAATGCATCCCTCCCTACATTTCCGCTTCTCTCACACATTAAACTCGCTCAGCAGGATGAGCCTGAACCAGGAGGCCTGCTTGATTCCACTGGAAAATCGTTTGCATCCTATATGGGGAAAGATTCCCGTCTCTCACGTGTTCTCAGCAGGAGCGGGCGAGACGGCTCTTCTCTGCATTGATGTGGAGTTTTAGTTTGGGGTCGATAATCTATAATTAGAGCTGTAGTCTTGTCATCCAATCCACTGGACAGAGGCTGTTTGCAGAGGACACGACTGCTGGACAGACTGCATTCAGAAACACGAGCCGCACAGATGCAAATGAAATGTTTTATATGCTTGAAGTTATAGACATGATAGTATCGGTGTGTGTGTGTGCTTTTGCTTGTTCTATTCATCTAATCACCAGCTAATTAATCCTGGTTAAACACGAACAGTCCAGCTCTTGTTCCCCTTGATATTCATTAGAAGAATCTGCTGATCACGATGTTTGTGAGTGTAAAAATAGACCTAAAGAGGCAGAAAACTCCTCTGAAGTGCTCAGGAGTCGTCTGCGCTCTGTAGCTTTACACACTTGGCCAGCGGTGCTGAACGTAAGTCCAATTACACTTTACATTCCCGCTGGGAATGATTACTTCACTCTTTTATCCAGCTTTTTACTGAGTGAAATTATGTTGCTGTGAAAACAGAAATCAAGAGTGTCGAGTCTTCATCAGTACAGCGTCATCACTGTCAATCACGGTTTCTAAATCTGTGTGAATATTAGTTTTTCATCCTTCCATGAAGTGACCTTGTAGAGAAAATGAGATTCCTCTATTACCATTCTGGTGCAAACAGACTCATGTTGAGATGTAAAGACAAGAAACAGAGAAGAATCTGTACTGCAAGTCAAGATTTAATGACCGAAGATGATCAAAGTACTTAAAATATGTGAAAATAATATACTAAATAAACATACTTTCTTTCTTTTCTTTCTTTCTTTCTTTCTTTCTTTCTACACACACACACACACATCACATATATATTATTATTATTATCAATATAATATTATATATAATATATGTATGTATATGTGCATGTGTGTGTATATATAAATATATATACATATATATATATATATATATATATATATATATATATATGCACACACACTACAGTATATTTTTATCTATTTTTTGTTTTCTAATGAAATTGCATTAGATATAACAATTAACTGTTTATCTGTTGAATATATTTATAAAATATCACATATAATATGTATGCATATGTTTATATTATTTATTTTTCCTTTTTATATAATTAATTTCAAATATATATATATATATATATTTGAAATTAATTATATGTATATATATACACTACAGTATATTTTTATTTAATTATTTATTTTAATTATATTATTTATTATTTTTCTAATGAAATTGCGTTAGATCGAATAGTTTACTGTTTTTAATATTTTATATTAATTTTCTGTTTTTTTATTTTATATTTTCTGTATCCATTTTAAATTTAATTAAAGTTTTTGTAATTTTGCTGTGTTTTTGTCATTTTATTAGCTTAATACATTTTATTACTTTTTTTAAATACGTTTTAAATTGTTTTATTAAATACATTTTTTAAATACATTTTATTACTTTTCATTTATTAGTTTTAGTTATTTTAGTACTTGCCTTCTCTGTAAAAACAATCTAAATAAATTTCATCCCATGTTTTGAGTAAAATCTACCTAAATTTAACAGCTATGACACACTAAAAGAAATTGGGTCAACCTAACGTTTCTCAGTACATTACACAGCTTTATAAATTAATAATAGATAATAATTTTGTCATTGCTCATGGTGTAACCACTTTCTCTAAAGGTTATCTTTTTTCTATAGAGTAGATGGCAGGTGAACTAGCTGTGTTTTTGAGTATCTTGCATGAGATGATAATGTAAAAACACATTACTCTGTCTTATTGGCCGCCTGAGGTCTTGTGTTATGAGAATGCTAATGTTTCTGTCAATAAATAGTTAGTGTAATGTGTAGCGAGGGTTAGCTCTAGCCTGATATCCCGCTATTACTCACGTCTGTGGCTGTAGCGCTGTTAGCGCCGAGCTCAGCACTTCCTGCAGGATTCTTATTGAGTTTGTGGAGGAACCGCAGCAGAGCTCACGCTGACAGAGAGATGGTGAGAAAAACAGTGTCAGCAATGCAATTACCCACTTTAATGTGGCATTTGAAGGACAGATTACACAAGTACACTCCATCTTAAAAGGTGTAACATGATAAAACCATTCATTATGCTCATCAAACCAGCTTTATAAATATGTGCATCTGGTCTTATTTTGCACAAATGCACATCAGGAAAACTGTTTTTTTCTCTTGTCATTTCAGGTTTCTGCTGGTTTTCTCCTGTCTGGTTTTGTCCGTGTTCTCCACCATCAAAGAATATGAGAAGAGCTCTGAAGATGCCCTCTATATCCTGGTATATAATATCAGAGATATTGATGAACACATGTACTTTGATCACAGTGTCACACGGTCATCATGGTAACTCGATGTCTATCTGTGTGTCTGTAGGAAATTGTAACCATCGTGGTTTTCGGAGTGGAATATATCGTGAGGATCTGGTCTGCAGGATGCTGTTGTCGATACAGAGGATGGAGGGGAAGACTCAAATTCGCCCGGAAACCTTTTTGTGTTATCGGTGAGTCCAGTTTGCTATAAATAAAACTAAAGTTATTGGAATACAATCATTTTTACTTCAAAACTTCATGTTTAATTCAATGTGTTACTTATCGTTTCTGTGTAATTATTTGTGAAATTTACTAGCAGTTTCTGTGTGAAAATTGTTTCAAAGTAACTCCATTTTTTCAATAAAAGCAAATAGAATTAAAGAAAATAAAAAGACAATTCAGCTGCATAATTTATTCATGCTGTGATGCATGCTGGGAGTTTTGTACTATTGACAGTGACCTATGACACTTTTGATTGTCACCATTGTTGAGACTCATGTGCTGATTCTTGACGTGTTTGTTTGTCATCTTAAAATGTTTTGTGTTTTTTTTTTTTTTTTTCTGATTGGTTTTTATAAAATTTCAGTGATGGTCAGTTTTGTTTAGTCAATTTGTTTTGTTTCAAGATTTCAATGACTGTCGGTTTTGTTCCTTTACGGGATTTCAATGACGGTTGGTTTTGTTTCATTATGAGATTTCAGTGACGGTCGGTTTTGTTCCTTTAGGGGATTTCAATGACTGTCGGTTTTGTTCCTTTACGGGATTTCAATGACGGTCGGTTTTGTTTCATTACGAGATTTCAGTAACGGTCGGTTTTGTTCCTTTACGAGATTTCAATGACGGTCGATTTTGTTCTTTTACGAGATTTCAGTAACGGTCGGTTTTGTTCCTTTACGAGATTTCAGTGACGGTCGGTTTTGTTCCTTTACGAGATTTCAGTGACGGTCGGTTTTGTACCTTTACGGGATTTCAGTAACGGTCAGTTTTGTTCCTTTACGAGATTTCAATGACGGTCGGTTTTGTTCCTTTACGAGATTTCAGTGACGGTCAGTTTTGTTCTTTTACGAGATTTCAGTGACGGTCGGTTTTGTTTCTTTACGAGATTTCAGTAACGGTCGGTTTTGTTCCTTTACGAGATTTCAATGACGGTCGATTTTGTTCTTTTACGAGATTTCAGTAACGGTCGGTTTTGTTCCTTTACGAGATTTCAGTGACGGTCGGTTTTGTTCCTTTACGAGATTTCAGTGACGGTCGGTTTTGTACCTTTACGGGATTTCAGTAACGGTCAGTTTTGTTCCTTTACGAGATTTCAATGACGGTCGGTTTTGTTCCTTTACGAGATTTCAGTGACGGTCAGTTTTGTTCTTTTACGAGATTTCAGTGATGGTCAGTTTTGTACCTTTACGGGATTTCAGTAACGGTCAGTTTTGTTCCTTTACGAGATTTCAGTGACGGTCAGTTTTGTTCTTTTACGAGATTTCAGTGACGGTCGGTTTTGTTCCTTTACGAGATTTCAATGACGGTCGATTTTGTTCTTTTACGAGATTTCAGTAACGGTCGGTTTTGTTCCTTTACGAGATTTCAGTGACGGTCGGTTTTGTTCCTTTACGAGATTTCAGTGACGGTCGGTTTTGTTCTTTTACGAGATTTCAGTGACGGTCGGTTTTGTTCCTTTACGAGATTTCAATGACGGTCGATTTTGTTCTTTTACGAGATTTCAGTAACGGTCGGTTTTGTTCCTTTACGAGATTTCAGTGACGGTCGGTTTTGTTCCTTTATGAGATTTCAGTGACGGTCGGTTTTGTTCCTTTATGAGATTTCAGTGACGGTCGGTTTTGTTCCTTTATGAGATTTCAGTGACGGTCGGTTTTGTTCTTTTACGAATTTTCAGTCACGGTCGGTTTTGTTTCTTTACGAGATTTCAATGACGGTCGGTTTTGTTTCTTTACGAGATTTCAATGACGGTCGGTTTTGTTCTTTTACGAATTTTCAGTCACGGTCGGTTTTGTTTCTTTACGAGATTTCAATGACGGTCGGTTTTGTTTCTTTACGAGATTTCAATGACGGTCGGTTTTGTTCTTTTACGAATTTTCAGTCACGGTCGGTTTTGTTTCTTTACGAGATTTCAGTGACGGTCGGTTTTGTTCTTTTACGAGATTTCAGTGACGGTCGGTTTTGTTCTTTTACGAGATTTCAGTGACGGTCGGTTTTGTTCCTTTATGAGGGTTTGTTCCTTTATGAGATTTCAGTGACGGTCGGTTTTGTTCCTTTACGAGATTTCAGTCACGGTCGGTTTTGTTTCTTTACGAGATTTCAGTGACGGTCGGTTTTGTTCTTTTACGAGATTTCAGTGACGGTCGGTTTTGTTCTTTTACGAGATTTCAGTGACGGTCGGTTTTGTTCCTTTATGAGGGTTTGTTCCTTTATGAGATTTCAGTGACGGACGGTTTTGTTCCTTTACGAGATTTCAATGACGGTCAGTTTTGTTCTTTTACGAGATTTCAGTGACGGTCAGTTTTGTTCCTTTACGAGATTTCAATGACGGTCGGTTTTGTTCCTTTACGAGATTTCAGTGACGGTCAGTTTTGTTCTTTTACGAGATTTCAGTGACGGTCGGTTTTGTTCCTTTACGAGATTTCAATGACGGTCGATTTTGTTCTTTTACGAGATTTCAGTAACGGTCGGTTTTGTTCCTTTACGAGATTTCAGTGACGGTCGGTTTTGTTCCTTTACGAGATTTCAGTGACGGTCGGTTTTGTACCTTTACGGGATTTCAGTAACGGTCAGTTTTGTTCCTTTACGAGATTTCAATGACGGTCGGTTTTGTTCCTTTACGAGATTTCAGTGACGGTCAGTTTTGTTCTTTTACGAGATTTCAGTGATGGTCAGTTTTGTACCTTTACGGGATTTCAGTAACGGTCAGTTTTGTTCCTTTACGAGATTTCAGTGACGGTCAGTTTTGTTCTTTTACGAGATTTCAGTGACGGTCGGTTTTGTTCCTTTACGAGATTTCAATGACGGTCGATTTTGTTCTTTTACGAGATTTCAGTAACGGTCGGTTTTGTTCCTTTACGAGATTTCAGTGACGGTCGGTTTTGTTCCTTTACGAGATTTCAGTGACGGTCGGTTTTGTTCTTTTACGAGATTTCAGTGACGGTCGATTTTGTTCTTTTACGAGATTTCAGTAACGGTCGGTTTTGTTCCTTTACGAGATTTCAGTGACGGTCGGTTTTGTTCCTTTACGAGATTTCAGTGACGGTCGGTTTTGTACCTTTACGGGATTTCAGTAACGGTCAGTTTTGTTCCTTTACGAGATTTCAATGACGGTCGGTTTTGTTCCTTTACGAGATTTCAGTGACGGTCAGTTTTGTTCTTTTACGAGATTTCAGTGATGGTCAGTTTTGTACCTTTACGGGATTTCAGTAACGGTCAGTTTTGTTCCTTTACGAGATTTCAGTGACGGTCAGTTTTGTTCTTTTACGAGATTTCAGTGACGGTCGGTTTTGTTCCTTTACGAGATTTCAATGACGGTCGATTTTGTTCTTTTACGAGATTTCAGTAACGGTCGGTTTTGTTCCTTTACGAGATTTCAGTGACGGTCGGTTTTGTTCCTTTACGAGATTTCAGTGACGGTCGGTTTTGTTCTTTTACGAGATTTCAGTGACGGTCGGTTTTGTTCCTTTACGAGATTTCAATGACGGTCGGTTTTGTTCCTTTACGAGATTTCAATGACGGTCGATTTTGTTCTTTTACGAGATTTCAGTGACGGTCGGTTTTGTTCCTTTATGAGATTTCAGTGACGGTCGGTTTTGTTCCTTTATGAGATTTCAGTGACGGTCGGTTTTGTTCCTTTATGAGATTTCAGTGACGGTCGGTTTTGTTCTTTTACGAATTTTCAGTCACGGTCGGTTTTGTTTCTTTACGAGATTTCAATGACGGTCGGTTTTGTTTCTTTACGAGATTTCAATGACGGTCGGTTTTGTTCTTTTACGAATTTTCAGTCACGGTCGGTTTTGTTTCTTTACGAGATTTCAGTGACGGTCGGTTTTGTTCTTTTACGAGATTTCAGTGACGGTCGGTTTTGTTCTTTTACGAGATTTCAGTGACGGTCGGTTTTGTTCCTTTATGAGGGTTTGTTCCTTTATGAGATTTCAGTGACGGTCGGTTTTGTTCCTTTACGAGATTTCAGTCACGGTCGGTTTTGTTCCTTTACGAGATTTCAGTGACGGTCGGTTTTGTTCCTTTACGAGATTTCAGTCACGGTCGGTTTTGTTCCTTTACGAGATTTCAGTGACGGTCGGTTTTGTTCCTTTACGAGATTTCAGTGACGGTCGGTTTTGTTCCTTTACGAGATTTCAGTCACGGT
The DNA here is from genome assembly GCF_018812025.1 of Megalobrama amblycephala. Lineage (NCBI taxonomy): Eukaryota > Metazoa > Chordata > Actinopteri > Cypriniformes > Xenocyprididae > Megalobrama > Megalobrama amblycephala. Next base: position 2,200,746 of record NC_063051.1, read on the forward strand.
CGGTTTTGTTCCTTTACGGGATTTCAATGACGGTCGGTTTTGTTCTTTTACGAATTTTCAGTCACGGTCGGTTTTGTTTCTTTACGAGATTTCAGTCACGGTCAGTTTTGTTTCTTTATGAGATTTCAATGACGGTCGGTTTTGTTCTTTTACGAATTTTCAGTCACGGTCGGTTTTGTTTCTTTACGAGATTTCAGTGACGGTCGGTTTTGTTCCTTTACGAGATTTCAATGACGGTTGGTTTTGTTTCATTATGAGATTTCAGTGACGGTCGGTTTTGTTTCATTACAAGATTTCAATGATGGTCAGTTTTGTTCTTTTACGAGATTTCAATGACTGACGGTTTTGTTCCTTTACGGATTTCAGTGATGGTCAGTTTTGTACCTTTACGGGATTTCAGTAACGGTCAGTTTTGTTCCTTTACGAGATTTCAATGACGGTCGGTTTTGTTCCTTTACGAGATTTCAGTGACGGTCAGTTTTGTTCTTTTACGAGATTTCAGTGATGGTCAGTTTTGTACCTTTACGGGATTTCAGTAACGGTCAGTTTTGTTCCTTTACGAGATTTCAATGACGGTCGGTTTTGTTCCTTTACGAGATTTCAGTGACGGTCGGTTTTGTTCCTTTACGAGATTTCAATGACGGTCGATTTTGTTCTTTTACGAGATTTCAGTAACGGTCGGTTTTGTTCCTTTACGAGATTTCAGTGACGGTCGATTTTGTTCTTGTACGAGATTTCAGTAACGGTCGGTTTTGTTCCTTTACGAGATTTCAGTGACGGTCGGTTTTGTTCCTTTACGAGATTTCAATGACGGTAGATTTTGTTCTTTTACGAGATTTCAGTGACAATCGGTTTTGTTCCTTTACGAGATTTCAGTGACGGTCAGTTTTGTTCTTTTACGAGATTTCAGTGACAATCGGTTTTGTTCCTTTACGAGATTTCAGTGACGGTCGGTTTTGTTCCTTTACGAAATTTCAGTGATGGTCGGTTTTGTTCTTTTACGAGATTTCAGTGACAATCGGTTTTGTTCCTTTACGAGATTTCAGTGATGGTCGGTTTTGTTCTTTTACGAGATTTCAGTGACAATCGGTTTTGTTCCTTTACGAGATTTCAGTGACAATCGGTTTTGTTCCTTTACGAGATTTCAGTGACGGTCGGTTTTGTTCTTTTACGAGATTTCAGTGACGGTCGGTTTTGTTCCTTTACGAGATTTCAATGACGGTCGATTTTGTTCTTTTACGAGATTTCAGTGACAATCGGTTTTGTTCCTTTACGAGATTTCAGCGACGGTCAGTTTTGTTCTTTTACGAGATTTCAGTGACAATCGGTTTTGTTCTTTTACGAGATTTCAGTGACAATCGGTTTTGTTCCTTTACGAGATTTCAGTGATGGTCGGTTTTGTTCTTTTACGAGATTTCAGTGACAATCGGTTTTGTTCCTTTACGAGATTTCAGTGACAATCGGTTTTGTTCCTTTACGAGATTTCAGTGACGGTCGGTTTTGTTCTTTTACGAGATTTCAGTGACTGTTGGTTTTGTTCCTTTACGAGATTTCAGTGATGGTCGGTTTTGTTCTTTTACGAGATTTCAGTGAAAATCGGTTTTGTTCCTTTACGAGATTTCAGTGACAATCGGTTTTGTTCCTTTACGAGATTTCAGTGACAATCGGTTTTGTTCCTTTACGAGATTTCAGTGATGGTCGGTTTTGTTCTTTTACGAGATTTCAGTGACTGTTGGTTTTGTTCCTTTACGAGATTTCAGTGACGGTCGGTTTTGTTCTTTTACGAGATTTCAGTGACGGTCGGTTTTGTTCCTTTACGAGATTTCAATGACGGTCGGTTTTGTTCCTTTACGAGATTTCAATGACGGTCGATTTTGTTCTTTTACGAGATTTCAGTGACGGTCGGTTTTGTTCCTTTATGAGATTTCAGTGACGGTCGGTTTTGTTCCTTTATGAGATTTCAGTGACGGTCGGTTTTGTTCCTTTATGAGATTTCAGTGACGGTCGGTTTTGTTCTTTTACGAATTTTCAGTCACGGTCGGTTTTGTTTCTTTACGAGATTTCAATGACGGTCGGTTTTGTTTCTTTACGAGATTTCAATGACGGTCGGTTTTGTTCTTTTACGAATTTTCAGTCACGGTCGGTTTTGTTTCTTTACGAGATTTCAATGACGGTCGGTTTTGTTTCTTTACGAGATTTCAATGACGGTCGGTTTTGTTCTTTTACGAATTTTCAGTCACGGTCGGTTTTGTTTCTTTACGAGATTTCAGTGACGGTCGGTTTTGTTCTTTTACGAGATTTCAGTGACGGTCGGTTTTGTTCTTTTACGAGATTTCAGTGACGGTCGGTTTTGTTCCTTTATGAGGGTTTGTTCCTTTATGAGATTTCAGTGACGGTCGGTTTTGTTCCTTTACGAGATTTCAGTCACGGTCGGTTTTGTTCCTTTACGAGATTTCAGTGACGGTCGGTTTTGTTCCTTTACGAGATTTCAGTCACGGTCGGTTTTGTTCCTTTACGAGATTTCAGTGACGGTCGGTTTTGTTCCTTTACGAGATTTCAGTGACGGTCGGTTTTGTTCCTTTACGAGATTTCAGTCACGGTCGGTTTTGTTCCTTTACGGGATTTCAATGACGGTCGGTTTTGTTCTTTTACGAATTTTCAGTCACGGTCGGTTTTGTTTCTTTACGAGATTTCAGTCACGGTCAGTTTTGTTTCTTTATGAGATTTCAATGACGGTCGGTTTTGTTCTTTTACGAATTTTCAGTCACGGTCGGTTTTGTTTCTTTACGAGATTTCAGTGACGGTCGGTTTTGTTCCTTTACGAGATTTCAATGACGGTTGGTTTTGTTTCATTATGAGATTTCAGTGACGGTCGGTTTTGTTTCATTACAAGATTTCAATGATGGTCAGTTTTGTTCTTTTACGAGATTTCAATGACTGACGGTTTTGTTCCTTTACCGGATTTCAGTGATGGTCAGTTTTGTACCTTTACGGGATTTCAGTAACGGTCAGTTTTGTTCCTTTACGAGATTTCAATGACGGTCGGTTTTGTTCCTTTACGAGATTTCAGTGACGGTCAGTTTTGTTCTTTTACGAGATTTCAGTGATGGTCAGTTTTGTACCTTTACGGGATTTCAGTAACGGTCAGTTTTGTTCCTTTACGAGATTTCAATGACGGTCGGTTTTGTTCCTTTACGAGATTTCAGTGACGGTCGGTTTTGTTCCTTTACGAGATTTCAATGACGGTCGATTTTGTTCTTTTACGAGATTTCAGTAACGGTCGGTTTTGTTCCTTTACGAGATTTCAGTGACGGTCGATTTTGTTCTTGTACGAGATTTCAGTAACGGTCGGTTTTGTTCCTTTACGAGATTTCAGTGACGGTCGGTTTTGTTCCTTTACGAGATTTCAATGACGGTAGATTTTGTTCTTTTACGAGATTTCAGTGACAATCGGTTTTGTTCCTTTACGAGATTTCAGTGACGGTCAGTTTTGTTCTTTTACGAGATTTCAGTGACAATCGGTTTTGTTCCTTTACGAGATTTCAGTGACGGTCGGTTTTGTTCCTTTACGAAATTTCAGTGATGGTCGGTTTTGTTCTTTTACGAGATTTCAGTGACAATCGGTTTTGTTCCTTTACGAGATTTCAGTGATGGTCGGTTTTGTTCTTTTACGAGATTTCAGTGACAATCGGTTTTGTTCCTTTACGAGATTTCAGTGACAATCGGTTTTGTTCCTTTACGAGATTTCAGTGACGGTCGGTTTTGTTCTTTTACGAGATTTCAGTGACGGTCGGTTTTGTTCCTTTACGAGATTTCAATGACGGTCGATTTTGTTCTTTTACGAGATTTCAGTGACAATCGGTTTTGTTCCTTTACGAGATTTCAGCGACGGTCAGTTTTGTTCTTTTACGAGATTTCAGTGACAATCGGTTTTGTTCTTTTACGAGATTTCAGTGACAATCGGTTTTGTTCCTTTACGAGATTTCAGTGATGGTCGGTTTTGTTCTTTTACGAGATTTCAGTGACAATCGGTTTTGTTCCTTTACGAGATTTCAGTGACAATCGGTTTTGTTCCTTTACGAGATTTCAGTGACGGTCGGTTTTGTTCTTTTACGAGATTTCAGTGACTGTTGGTTTTGTTCCTTTACGAGATTTCAGTGATGGTCGGTTTTGTTCTTTTACGAGATTTCAGTGACAATCGGTTTTGTTCCTTTACGAGATTTCAGTGACAATCGGTTTTGTTCCTTTACGAGATTTCAGTGACAATCGGTTTTGTTCCTTTACGAGATTTCAGTGATGGTCGGTTTTGTTCTTTTACGAGATTTCAGTGACTGTTGGTTTTGTTCCTTTACGAGTTTTCAGTGACGGTCGGTTTTGTTTCTTTACGAGATTTCAGTGACGGTCGGTTTTGTTCCTTTACGAGATTTCAATGACGGACGGTTTTGTTCCTTTACGAGTTTTCGATGACTGTCGGTTTTGTTCCTTTACGAGATTTCAGTGACTGTCGGTTTTGTTCCTTTACGAGATTTCAGTGACGGGCGGTTTTGTTCCTTTACAAGATTTCAATGACGGACGGTTTTGTTCCTTTATGAGATTTCAGTGACAGTCATCTCAATAGCAGTCAGTTTCAATGATTTCTGAAGGATCATGTGACACTGAAGACTGGAGTTATGATGCTGAAAATTCAGCTTTGCATCACAGAAATAAGTAATATTAATTATTTTAATATGATTAATTATTTTAATATTTAAAGTATATTAAAATAGAAAACCATTATTTTAAATTGTAATATTTCACAATATTACTGTTTTTCTGTATTTTTGAATATTTTTGATTCTGTCTTGATGAGCAAATGAGATATTTGCTTCCATGTAAATTATAAGATCTAATTAAAGTACTATATCGTTTGTGACGTGAAACTAACTAACTACCTGCATGGTATGTGATGTAATGTAGGGAATGTTTTTGCCCCAGGGTTACACCCCTTTTTTCTGGGGTTTATATTAACCCTTTATACAGTTTATGGCGACTGTACTGGGGCGTTGGGCGATATGTGATGTGCTGTAGGGACTATTTTACACCAGGGTGACACCCTTTATACAGTACAGCTTATTGCGACTGTACTGGGGCATTAGGACCCATTCAGGCCACAGGTTGATCAGACCCAGAGGCCTCTCTAACACCTCTTCTGGCAGCTACCCAGTCTCTCAGATGGTCTCCCATCCAGATATAGATTGGACTCAACCCTGTTTAGCTTCAGTGGGTGTGCAGGTGAAAGCTTCGGGTTGACTTATGCATCTTTCCAACCATAGACCCTCTTATGCAGACATATAAATCTCAACAATGGTGACATGCTTCATGCCACAATGCATTCTATAACAGACTCTTTTTAAGTTGAAATTAACTGCATTACATCTACATGATCAAAAAAAACCAAACACTCTATGTAAGGCTTAGGACACACTAGACGATTTTCAAATCTTAACCATTTTTAAAACAGACAGTTTCAACCGATTTTAGGCATTATAATCCTCTGAACACACACACACTAGATGATTCGACCGGACCACTAGACCACACACCTGTTGATTGCAGGAACGATTTCACACTGACACGAGATCTCACGGAGACTCAAGATCTCCACGAGACACGAGATCAAACATGACTTGATAAGAAAAACAAATGGAGGATAATCGACGTTGTCATCTGGCTCTTCTATCACACATTGTTTTATCTTTTAACTGATTTCTGCAATACAGTGTGATCTCTTCAAATTGCATCAGTAATTCCACAAGGATTACAACTCATCATCTAATCTCATTTCAGCTTTAATCACTACTGCAAATGTGCTAGACAAACACACTATCACAACAGCCAATGAACACAAATGTATTATGAGAGTTAAGAGCCAAATTAATGGTAATACCAATCACCATTACGGTGACCTCAAATGAAACAAACATGAGCATTAAACTTCTGTTAATTCTCAGTAAGAACTTCTGTAGATCAATGACAGAAATGAAGTCAATCTGGTTAGTAATATATGAAGCTGTAATGCTGTTTGTGGAATTTTTCAATCATCTTCGTGCTTGTTAACAGGCTTATTGCACATCTTCCAGCCAATCAGAATTGAGTATTCAGACAGACCATGGTATAAAGAGATAAAATGTGTGGCCTGCGTGCACCTTGCCAAATACATGTACATTTACATTGTCACATGAATGTTTTATGTATATTTAGCTTGATCCCAGCATTAGTTTACATTGTCACTTGTTGTGTTTCTCAGACATCATGGTCCTGATTGCCTCCATCTCGGTTTTGGCCGCTGGAACGCAGGGGAATGTGTTTGCCACCTCCGCCATCAGGAGTCTCCGATTCCTCCAGATTCTCCGGATGATCCGCATGGATCGCCGTGGAGGAACCTGGAAACTCTTGGGATCTGTCGTCTACGCTCACAGCAAGGTAACTAAACACGGAAAACAAGTCTGAAACTGTTCAGTAACCAGACAAATGATTTTTTGCTGCTTCTTAAAAATTTCATTTTGCCAGTCATTCTTCTTGTTGCAATACTTTCTGTTTGAAATATTCATTATTGGGCTTTCAGAAGAGATATATGGTGATAAATGTCTATTGGCTTTAGAGAAAGCAATTCGTTATGCTTATCAAATCAGCCTTTTAACTTAATTCATGCATCTGATTTTGCAACAATCATTAGAAATAAATGCATATCAGGCAATTTCAGTGCTTTCAGGAGAGATAGTAAATGTCATTCCATGCATTTGTTGTCAACATGAAATCAACATTGACTCTATTAATTGCTTGGTTCATATTCCTGGTCTATTGTCATAGATTCATCAGTGCATGTTATTCCAGAGAAATAATTCTTAATGTATTGCTTTCTTTTTAAGCTTCATGTGCAAAAATATCTCACATTATGGAAATGCATTTTTTGTTGACTTTTAAACAGATATTTTGAGGTCTTTTGATGCCCTCAAACAATGCAGCTGAAGCATGAATCAACATTATATAAACCCAATTTCTAAACTGCATAGTCATCAATCCTGTTTCAGTTGCCCTCAAGAAAAATGGCAAATGGACCAAATATGATTTTGAGAGGTTTTCTTGTTGCATCTCCACAAGGCTTTTTGCTGTGCAGAAACTGAGGATTGAATCCACAGCAGTTATTCTGTCATGTGTCATTTGTCAAGCCCAACGTGTTCTGCTCGTTGTTAAAGTGGATTTGAGAGGTCGTGGAACAGCGTCTTTTGGCTCCGTGTGAGGAGAGGAGGAAAAGGCCAAAGTGGGGGTGATGCTTAATGAGACGTCCTGATGAAGTGTCAGCTGGAGGGTTGCGATCGATAGACTTGGCAAGAAATAAACTAGTACTGTAAATGCAGGGCTCATGACTGCAGACTGAGAACTGACAGGAACAAGATGTGCAGAGTTTTGAATTTCCATGCAACATGTCTTTGAATCATACTGTGAAATGTTAGAGTAAAACTGGGTCTGAGTTAAAAGTGTTTGAACTTAGACTTTGAGCTGCGCAATAAAGCCCCAGCTAACAAAAATGTTCTAAGAATGTTTCACTAATGTTCCCATCACACTCTAAAAAATGAACAACAACTCAAGATGGGTTGAAAATGGAAAAACCCAGCGATTGAGTTGTTTTAACCCAGTGGTTGGGTTAAATGTTTGCCCAACGTGCTGGGCAGTTTATTTAACCCAACTATTGTTTAAAAATTACTGTATTGCTTGCTTAAAATGAACCCAAAATAGGTTGGAAATTAAAAATCAGACATATAATTACTAGAGGTAACAATAATAATCAAAAGGTGAACATTATTCATTAAACAATCAATCCATTTGTTGGGTTAAATCATCCCATTCTCTGGGTGGAAAACATCCCAATCACTGGGTTAAAACAACCCATTCGCTAGGTTAAAACCTCCCAGTCACTGGGTTAAAACAACCCATTCGCTAGGTTAAAACCTCCCAGTCACTGGGTTAAAACAACCCATTCGCTGGGTTAAAACATCCCAATCACTGGGTTAAAACCTCCCAATCACTGCGTTAAAACCTCCCAGTCGCTGGGTTAAAACATCCCAATCACTGGGTTAAAACAACCCATTCGCTAGGTTAAAACCTCCCAGTCACTGGGTTAAAACAACCCATTCGCTAGGTTAAAACCTCCCAGTCACTGGGTTAAAACATCCCAATCACTGGGTTAAAACAACCCATTCGCTAGGTTAAAACCTCCCAGTCACTGGGTTAAAACAACCCATTCGCTAGGTTAAAACCTCCCAGTCACTGGGTTAAAACAGCCCATTCGCTGGGTTAAAACATCCCAATCACTGGGTTAAAACATCCCAATCACTGGGTTAAAACATCCCAATCACTGCGTTAAAACCTCCCAGTCGCTGGGTTAAAACATCCCAATCACTGGGTTAAAACATCCCAATCACTGGGTTAAAACCTCCCATTCGCTGGGTTAAAACCTCCCAGTCGCTGGGTTAAAACATCCCAATCACTGGGTTAAATCATCCCATTCTCTGAGTGAAACAAACCCAATCGTTGGGTTAAAACATCCCAATCGCTGGGTTAAAACCTCCCATTCGCTGGGTTAAAACCTCCCAGTCGCTGGGTTAAAACATCCCAATTGCTGGGTTAAATCATCCCATTCTCTGAGTGAAACAAACCCAATCGCTGGCTTAAAACATCCCAATCACTGGGTTAAAACCTCCCATTCGCTGGGTTAAAACATCCCAATCGCTGGGTTAAAACCTCCCAATCGCTGGGTTAAAACATCCCAATCTCTGGGTTAAACATCCCAATCGCTGGGTTAAAACCTCCCAGTCGCTGGGTTAAAACCTCCCAGTCGCTGGATTAAATCATCCCATTCTCTGGGTGAAAAAAAACCCAATCGCTGGGTTAAAACATCCCAATCTCTGGGTTAAAACATCCCAATCGCTGGGTTAAAACCTCCCAGTCGCTGGGTTAAAACAACCCAATCGCTGGGTTAAAACATCCTAATCGCTGGGTTAAAACCTCCCAGTCGCTGGGTTAAAACAACCCAATCGCTGGGTTAAAACATCCTAATCGCTGGGTTAAAACATCCCAATCACTGGGTTAAAACCTCCCATTCGCTGGGTTAAAACATCCCAATCACTGGGTTAAAACAACCCATTCGCTAGGTTAAAACATCCCAATCACTGGGTTAAAACAACCCATTCGCTAGGTTAAAACCTCCCAGTCACTGGGTTAAAACAACCCATTCGCTAGGTTAAAACCTCCCAATCACTGCGTTAAAACCTCCCAGTCGCTGGGTTAAAACATCCCAATCACTGGGTTAAAACAACCCATTCGCTAGGTTAAAACCTCCCAGTCACTGGGTTAAAACAACCCATTCGCTAGGTTAAAACCTCCCAGTCACTGGGTTAAAACAGCCCATTCGCTGGGTTAAAACATCCCAATCACTGGGTTAAAACATCCCAATCACTGGGTTAAAACATCCCAATCACTGCGTTAAAACCTCCCAGTCGCTGGGTTAAAACATCCCAATCACTGGGTTAAAACATCCCAATCACTGGGTTAAAACCTCCCATTCGCTGGGTTAAAACCTCCCAGTCGCTGGGTTAAAACATCCCAATCACTGGGTTAAATCATCCCATTCTCTGAGTGAAACAAACCCAATCGTTGGGTTAAAACATCCCAATCGCTGGGTTAAAACCTCCCATTCGCTGGGTTAAAACCTCCCAGTCGCTGGGTTAAAACATCCCAATTGCTGGGTTAAATCATCCCATTCTCTGAGTGAAACAAACCCAATCGCTGGCTTAAAACATCCCAATCACTGGGTTAAAACCTCCCATTCGCTGGGTTAAAACATCCCAATCGCTGGGTTAAAACCTCCCAATCGCTGGGTTAAAACATCCCAATCTCTGGGTTAAACATCCCAATCGCTGGGTTAAAACCTCCCAGTCGCTGGGTTAAAACCTCCCAGTCGCTGGATTAAATCATCCCATTCTCTGGGTGAAAAAAAACCCAATCGCTGGGTTAAAACATCCCAATCTCTGGGTTAAAACATCCCAATCGCTGGGTTAAAACCTCCCAGTCGCTGGGTTAAAACAACCCAATCGCTGGGTTAAAACATCCTAATCGCTGGGTTAAAACCTCCCAGTCGCTGGGTTAAAACAACCCAATCGCTGGGTTAAAACATCCTAATCGCTGGGTTAAAACCTCCCAGTCACTGGGTTAAATCATCCCATTCTCTGGGTGAAAAAAAAACCCAATCGCTGGGTTAAAACATCCCAATCTCTGGGTTAAAACATCCCAATCGCTGGGTTAAAACCTCCCAGTCGCTGGGTTAAAACAACCCAATCGCTGGGTTAAAACATCCTAATCGCTGGGTTAAAACCTCCCAGTCGCTGGGTTAAAACAACCCAATCGCTGGGTTAAAACATCCTAATCGCTGGGTTAAAACCTCCCAGTCGCTGGGTTAAAACAACCCAATCGCTGGGTTAAAACATCCCAATCGCTGGGTTAAAACCTCCCAGTCGCTGGGTTAAAACAACCCAATCGCTGGGTTAAAACATCCTAATCGCTGGGTTAAAACCTCCCAGTTGCTGGATTAAATCATCCCATTCTCTGGGTGAAAAAAAACCCAATCGCTGGGTTAAAACATCCCAATCTCTGGGTTAAAACATCCCAATCGCTGGGTTAAAACCTCCCAGTCGCTGGGTTAAAACAACCCAATCGCTGGGTTAAAACATCCTAATCGCTGGGTTAAAACCTCCCAGTCGCTGGGTTAAAACAACCCAATCGCTGGGTTAAAACATCCTAATCGCTGGGTTAAAACCTCCCAGTCGCTGGGTTAAAACAACCCAATCGCTGGGTTAAAACATCCTAATCGCTGGGTTAAAACCTCCGAGTTGCTGGATTAAATCATCCCATTCTCTGGGTGAAAAAAAACCCAATCGCTGGGTTAAAACATCCCAATCTCTGGGTTAAAACATCCCAATCGCTGGGTTAAAACCTCCCAGTCGCTGGGTTAAAACAACCCAATCGCTGGGTTAAAACATCCTAATCGCTGGGTTAAAACCTCCCAGTCGCTGGGTTAAATCATCCCATTCTCTGGGTGAAAAAAAACCCAATCGCTGGGTTAAAACATCCCAATCTCTGGGTTAAAACAACCCAATCGCTGGGTTAAAACATCGCAATCGCTGGGTTAAATCATCCCAGTCGCTGGGTTAAATCATCCCATTCTCTGGGTGAAAAAATACCCCAATCTCTGGGTTAAAACAACCCAACTCATGAATGTTCTTACAGGTAGTAAGTAATAACCGTTAAAACAATGCAACCAAAATGTTTCAAAAACGTTCCATGAACGATGTATAAATAACGTTTTTGTGCTAAAACGTTTTGAGAATGTTATTGCAGACCAGATAACTTTGAATGAACATTCTATTAATGTTACTGGAAGAACATTTGTTCATAACTTTGAGAGAACGTTTCCTGTTAGATAAAGGAATGATGAGGGTGATGCTTGCCTTCATAGAGCTCAATGCATGTGGGAACGTTAATGCCACTCAAACCACACGTAATAGAGTTAAAATATAAACATTTCTAGAAATAGTTTGCTTGTATTCCATTCCTTAAATTTGCAGAGAGAATCAATTTTTAGCTCGGCTCATTATATTGTGGTTCCTCGGCAGTTTCCTGACCTGTGAAAACACACGGGGAACATCGGCTGTTGTCTTGGTGATGAAAACACATTTTCTCAAACAAACAGACACATTACATATTTTGCACGTTGACAGTAAACATGCTAAAATATAAATGAGCTTTAAAGGAGTTGCATGCTAGCAAGGTGACGTGAGGAAAGGATAGCCGTCTGTGAAATAACAGCGTTACTTTGATTAATAATTCACGTATATTAAACGGAAGAGGAAAATAGGTTATTTATGTAACATTGTGAGAAAGATGAAGACTTGATGCTATGAAATTCTTTCTCAAACAAAAAAATTGCCTCTTCTTATATAATCATTACAAAACCCTTTTCTTTTAATCAATACTTTTATTCAGCAGGGATGCATTAAATTAGACAGTAAAGACATTTATAATGTTACAAAAAATTCTATTTCAAATGCTTTTCTTTTGAACATTTCTTTGATGTGTTCTGTATAGCTCTTCATAGACTGACATTATTTGAGTTTTTTGTTATTGTGGCATCAACTAACAAAGTGAACTACCCTTGTTTCTCTCTGGATGGTCAGTTCTTGCCCAGATTAAGCAGTAAAGTGGATCAGCCGGCGGTCAGAAGTCTGATTAAGGCGTCTTGTCATTCATTCAGGTGCTGTCGTGACTCGTGAGTTCAGCCTCAGGCGACGTCTCTCTCTCAAGGGCAAGAAAGTGGGCGAATGCGCTTGCAGTGCATTTTTCAGTCTAAAATGAGTTGCAGTGGCGTAACGTTGCAGTCTCTGTGTTTAAGTGGTGTCCCATTTCTTAGCGTCCACAGGAAGGTGCATTTGAAGGAGTGAAGAGATGCTGACAGAGCAAAAACTCTGAAGTTGTTTTTTTTTTGGCTTGTTTCAGGAGTTGAGCTGTGCAGTGATTTATGGTTCATTATTCCCATTCATATAGTGTATAATACAGCTGTTTGTGAATGTAAAAGGGGTCTGCAAAGATTTAAAGATCATAAATGGAGAAGCGATTCTGAACTGCCTGAAATGAGTCGTCAGTAATTCCAGTCTCACTTCCTGCTGAACCTACGTATGTTTGTAACAAATTTGCATAATGCCATCCTCATTGGCAGCTGTGAATGATGTCTACTTTGCCCCGCCTTCAAACACTGTAGTTGTAGCTGATTAAAGTTATATAAAGTGTTTTTTGACCTTGGATGCATGTAAATCTATTGTAGAAGACTCCAAAACAAAATTAGGAAACTTTAAAATGAACCTATAATGCTTTTCACAAGATGTAATATCAGTCTCTGGTGTCTCCAGAATGTGTCTGTGAAGTTTCAGCTGAAAATCCCCCACAGATCATTTATTATAGCTTGTCAAATTTGACCCTATTTGGGTGTGAGCAAAAACACGCCGTTTTTTGTGTGTGTCCCTTTAAATGCAAATGAGCTGCCTGCTTTCCAGAAGAGGGCGGAGCTTTAACAGCTCAACAACAACAACAAAGCTGGAGAATCTCACGCAGCCAAAATGAGGATTTTGTTCAGCCTTACATTGTTCAAACCGGAGTCGACACTGATGGAGAGACTCAGGAAGAAGTTACAACTTTTAGGTGTTTCTGAATGGTTAGTGGATAAATTTATGTAGTTGCTGTGGAGTTGATTCAACTCATCCACTAGCATGTGTCGTCATGTTCATCTTTTGTGTTGAATTGACCCTCGTTTGTGAAGCAGTCCGGCGTAAAATGACGGCACGTCAACAACACTCTACTACAACAACTCAACATGGCCCCGCCCCCTTTGTTGTGTGTTCTCGGGGGCAGGGTTTATGTAAATTTTGGGGTTTGTGATGTCACCAACCCAGGAAGAAGCTTGTTGTAGTCCTTATAAAGCGATTTCTGTAAAAGAAAATATCTCTCTTTGCATTGAACTTTGAGCGTCGTAACTTTGCAGATGTTGTTTATGCTCAAACAGCAACATTACACACTAACTACAGTTAAAAAAGTCAAATCATAATCAACCACCCTGTTAAAATAGCATAGTAGGGGCTCTTTTATGCCACTTCACTGCTTCATCATTCATAGGCTGTTGACTTTTAAATATGCAACAAGTATGACTCTTGATATTGATTTTTACTGATCGTGTGCATGCATGTGCCCTCAACAGGAGCTGATCACAGCCTGGTACATTGGCTTCCTGTGTCTGATCCTGGCCTCGTTCCTGGTGTACCTCGCTGAGAAAGAGGATAACGAGATGTTTGAAACCTACGCCGATGCACTCTGGTGGGGTCTGGTAAGCATTTCGCATTCCCTCGCCATTAACAAATACACTTGAAGTAATGTACCGTGTCCACAGATCTCTCATAATGTGGTCTGAGATCGATATTACTCCAGATTGCATTGGAAGATCATTCCCTTGACAACACACTACTTCGCTACTTCCATTTACGGACTGATAAACACTATTTGCTTTCTTGCAATGGATGTTCTGTAAATGTTCTGGTGTATAAGCACTTCTGCATTGCTGTGTTTCATATTTTCAGCTTTATTATATGGTTAATCAACTCAGGCAGCAGTTGCTCTCGGGACTGCAGCGAGTGCCAGTAAAGCTCTGGCGTGATTCCTCTGGAAATAAACCCAAGGACATCAGATAGACTAACAGCTGAAGTTTACACACAGGACGTCTGTGAGGATTATTAATTATGCAGGGATGTTTATCACTCGTTGAGTTTGATGAGATGATATTTCAGAAAGATCACAGAGGAATCTTGTATGGATGGAGTTCGTGGACTTGCATAATTTAATGACAGTTTTTAATATTTTTTTTCTCTGATTTGCTTCTTGTGTGAGCAGTGATGTTTAAATCACAATATATATATATATATATATATATTCATTAATACAGTTTATTCACTATAGTAATAAAATATGGTAATAAAATATGACAAGATCTCAGAGTTAAACTGTGTCAGAAAAAAATTATCTTAATTATGTCAGATTACACTTAAGCAAAACATGGTCAGGTCAAAGTGTCTGAATAATTTTTGGTCTCAAATTTTTATCAGTTTTACTGATAGTCCACTGTATGAAGCATTTTTGGGTATAATATGTCACAGTTTACTTTATTTTGCTATCCTCACTTACAGAAATGAACTGTAGTGTCCTGCAGCCACTAGTAAAAATATATCAAAAAATGTCTAAATAATTTTTGGTCTGTATATATATATCATTACATGTAAACAAATTGTACTCCCAAATTGAAAAAAAACAAACAAAATAAAACAAGAATAACAAAATCAAAAGATAATCATTATATTATATTATATTATATTATATTATATTATATTATATTACAATGCATATTTTATTTCTTATTTTTTCATGTATATATTTTAGGCTTTATAATAAATTATTTAAATTGTTAAGTATTTGTGTGTGAATATATGATGAGAATCTATCTAGATGCATTAAAATAAGGATTAAATTAAATCATTTTAAATAATCTTAATCCTAATCTTCAAACCTACTGGTATAAAAATATGCTTCGTTTTTAATGCAAAATATAATGTTTTTTTGGGAGGGTGAAATGTGACCCAGAAATCTTAGAGAGCAGCCAATGACGATGATTGAATTACTGTGCAGGAACAGAAATGATTTCATGAGTAACTGGAAGCTGACGGCAGTTTCCCTCAATGTTCCACAGATCACCCTGACGACCATCGGCTACGGCGATAAATATCCCATAACCTGGAACGGGCGTCTCCTCGCCGCGACCTTCACCCTGATCGGCGTGTCCTTCTTCGCGCTGCCTGCTGTGAGTCTCCGGGGAGTCGTGAGGAAACGAACAAATAAAGTCTAACAGGCTTTTAATGGATTGTTGTGTGGAGAGAGCGGACCGCTGAATTACATCAGTGCAGTTTATTATAAAAATCCCTCTGCCTGCTTAATGTGTTTTTCTTCATAGCATTTCTGCTTTAGTGTAAATACATCTATGAATTATGGTGTATCATTTCAGATTTACTGGAACCTTAGTTTAACCATAGCATTTTAAATGTATGTAATAATGCATTATATCTTCATATGTATAATTCATTATAACCAAGGTCAAAATGCATTATAATATTTGCAGATTATTGAAATTCCTGAGAACTGAAAATGGTTGTTTTTTCATGTTTTTTAATGCATTATACATTCTAAATGAATAGATATGTATTATAATAGTGATTACAATTAATCATGAAATCATACAGTGCATTATAAGGCATAATTAGTGCATTAAAATACTTTTATAATGCATTATATATATATAAAGGCTTCAAGTAAAGTGTTACCAGAATTTGGAAGATATCCTTTCTAGGCCATCTACTAAAAGTCTTAGATATTTCAGAAACTGACCGTCCACATTCACACCCAAACAGCAATTATTCTGTTAACTAAATTGCAACAAAACTGAATTATTAGACTGTTTTTGCTGCCAAAACCTAATAACTAAAGCTCAAAGGAAACAATAACCCAATAAAAGGGTGCTTAAACAGAAGTTTTGACCTCTTTAATGTCGTGACACTCTGTAATAGACGACACGACTCAGTTTCGGGAAAAACTAGGTCCAATCATCATTAACAAAGTTTCTTTTTACCCTCCGCAGGGAATTCTGGGTTCTGGGTTTGCCTTGAAAGTTCAGGAACAGCATCGGCAGAAACATTTCGAGAAGCGCAGAAATCCCGCTGCCGGCCTCATTCAGGTAAAACACGTCTCCTCTCATCGTCCCAGTTACGTTCAGTGTCTTCAGCTCCAGTTCACTGGGAAAATAAAACTCAATCTGTCTAGAGATCGCTGACACACTTCACAAACCAAGATATGAGTGTGTCAATAAAGTTACAGCTCACCTAAAACAATGAGGATACTATGGAACCTTGTTTCCACCATAAATAAAAAATAGAAAAGGTAACTGAGACTTTTTATCTCACAATTCTGAGAGTTTTTCTCGTAATTGCGAGATATAAAGTCGGAGTTGCAAGATATAAAAATTCAGAATTGCGAGATATAAAGTTGGAATTGCGAGATATAAAGTCGGAATTGCGAGATATAAAGTCGGAATTGCGAGATATAAAGTCGGAATTGTGAGTTATAAAGTCCGAATTGCGAGATATTAAGTCGGAATTGCGAGTTATTTAGTCGGAATTGCGAGATATAAAGTCGGAATTGCTAGATATAAAGTCGGAATTGCGAGTTATAAAGTCGGAATTGCGAGATATAAAGTCGGAATTGCGAGATATAAAGTCGGAATTGCGAGATGTAAAGTCGGAATTGCGAGATATAAAGTCAGAATTGCGAGATATAAAGTCGGAATTGCGAGATGTAAAGTCGGAATTGCGAGATATAAAGTCTGAATTGCGAGATATAAAGTCGGAATTGCTAGATATAAAGTCGGAATTGCGAGTTATAAAGTCGGAATTGCGAGATATAAAGTCGGAATTGCGAGATATAAAGTCGGAATTGCTAGATATAAAGTCGGAATTGCGAGTTATAAAGTCGGAATTGCGAGATATAAAGTCGGAATTGCGAGATATAAAGTCGGAATTGCGAGATACAAAGTCAGAGTTGCGAGATATAAAAATTCGGAATTGCGATATATAAAGTTAGAATTGCGAGATATAAAGTCGGAGTTGCGAGATATAAAAATGCGGAATTGCGATATATAAAGTTAGAATTGCGAGATATAAAGTCGGAGTTGCGAGATATAAAAATGCGGAATTGCGATATATAAAGTCGGAATTGCGAGATATAAAGTCGGAATTGCGAGTTATAAAATCGGAATTGCGAGATATAAAGTCGGAGTTGCGAGATATAAAGTCCAAATTGCGAGTTATAAAGTCGGAATTGCGAGATAAAAAGTCGGAATTGCGAGATATAAAGTTGGAATTGCGAGTTATAAAATCGGAATTGCGAGATATAAAGTCGGAGTTGCGAGATATAAAGTCCAAATTGCGAGTTATAAAGTCGGAATTGCGAGATATAAAGTCGGAATTGCGAGATATAAAGTCGGAATTGTGAGTTATAAAGTCCGAATTGCGAGATATAAAGTCGGAATTGCGAGTTATTTAGTCGGAATTGCGAGATATAAAGTCGGAATTGCGAGATATCCAATCATCCAATCATTTAGTTGGTGAAACGAGCTTCCATTGGATTCTGTCATTATTTAATCATTCTTGTATAATTTTTTTAAAATTTTTGTGGGGAGGAAAAAAACATATAGAACTTGTTTAATATTATAACAGTCATTTGCTCTCCTATGCATCCATACATAAGTTATATTAATGAAATTATATATCAGATCATACAGTGGACAGTAAACAAATGCACACAATTCATTTTTCCCAGTATTACAAATATTTATCCATCCATAGATTTAATGAAAATGTGTCTTAATGAAAACCCTTGTATCACTTCAAACCTGTATTAATTTTAATTATTGGATGAATTATTCCTTTAATGTATGCTATGTTATAATATGACTATGATCTCGCAGGCTGCCTGGAGGTTTTACGCCACAAACCTGAATCGCACGGATCTCCATTCGACGTGGGACTATTACGAGAGGACCGTATCGGTGCCCATGTACAGGTACATGCACACAGTCCCAACCTCCATCTGATTCTCTATCCCAGCATTCCTCTGGGGTGTCACATGAGATCTCTTCAGACGTCTCTACATCGATCTGCTCTCTGACCTTTCAGGCTGTTTTGTGCAGATTGTGAAGGTTAACAGCGCCGTCCACACACTCCCTCCCTGCGTGTGGCATATTATAAACATCATGCTTTGATATCAAATGTCTAATCAGCAGGGGGTGTGCATGTAACACTGAGCCCCAAAAAAGGATGTGCACATTAGCGACTTTTAAGTCAGGCATTATTATTTTTATCAGTCCTAGTATTTCATGTTAGAAGCAGCAGTGATGTTAAAAAATCATCAAAGCATCTCATCAAATGTTTCAGTGATTTTTCATGTGCATTTCTCTCTCTCTCTGTCCGTCTTTAATTTAAGTCCACAGTCGGCAGTATATTTATTAATAGTCCTTGTCAGTTTTTTCTGTCCAAAAGAAGCTCCCAGATTTACATAAGCATTGCGCAGCATTTCCTCTTCACACATCATCCGTGTGCCAACAGCTCCTGTGTGTTTTTCCAGACTCATCCCTCCCCTGAACCAGCTCGATCTACTGAGAAACCTCAAGAGCAAATCCGGACTCTCCTTTAGGTAACGTAAAATGCTCTTTTGTTTTTGATTCTCTCAAATAAATAACGTGTTTATGAGTTAATGAATTGAATTGTGGCATCTCAATACATTTGCAAGACATCGACGAATAGTTATACATCATCACTTCATAGGCCACGCCCCCTGGTATCATAGACCCCGCCCACTGGTGTTCAGTTGCTAAAGGAGCTGCGCCTTAAAAAAAAATCATATCAGAACGAAGGTTGAAAATGATCATTTTTACACATATATATTTAACATTATAAATGAACCTCAAGGAACATATTAAAATAATTTAAAAATCCATGTCATGACCCCTTTGTTTGAAAACGTAACCCGTTTGACAGTAGTGTTCAGTTTGTTAAAGGACTTCAAATCATAGCTTTCAAAAGTATGATTTTATTTTCCAACACAGAAAGGAAGCCCAACCTGAACCCTCTCCGAGGTTAGTACAAATCATATTTCTCAGACACCACAAAACAGTGCTTCTTCTAATATTAAATGTCATTTTTGATGCTTTCTTTTGCATGCATCATGTCTGTTTCAGTGTCATCAGTTCTGTCAGCACAGGATGAGTTTCAGAGATGTTGTTTGTGTGCAAATATTTTACCAGACCAGCGATGCATGTCCACATCAATGAACACCTTGTTTACGTGTGCACGTGTGTGTATTAGTTTGACCTTGTTTGTGTGCAGACAGATGTGTGGCGTTTAATAAGCCAAATGCACATCAATATATCCGTCCACAGAAACTCCAGTTCCTTCCCTCCAGGGAAACACTTTAATAACCTAACCTTCATTAACAAACATTATGTAATGCAGGTCAGCAGTTCATTCAGATATATGAATAACAGTACTGTTCTGATTGTACTTTATTTGTAATCATTTTTGGGAATGCACTGAATGCAACTGTAAATACAAAATGTATGCACAGTAAACATTTACGTTTTATTTTATGCATTTATTATGTATTTGAATTGCATATAAAATTCACATCCATTTAGACTGCACAGTTTTAATGTAAAGAAATAAACGTAATGTGAAGCTTGTTTGTCAGTAATTTGTAAATGAAATGGGTCAGATGTGTTCTAAAAAACATCCACACATTCTCCTCAAAATGTTAGATTCATCCCCGCTGATGCACAATCCACGTAAAGATGATAATTCCACAAACAACTGCAATTGCAGGTTTCGAACAGAGAGGGCGACAAAGAGGCAAAACTTACATACTGCAGCTTTAACCAAATCAGCTAGTTCTTACCCCCGGATAACAGCTTTAGAAAGAACTCCAGTTTTTGAATGCAAATTGAATGCTTTTGTCTTTTAAGTCTCTAACATTTAAACCGTTTTACCCTTCACAGTCAGAAAGTGAGTCTGAAAGAGCGTGTGTTCTCCAGCCCGAGAAACACTGCAACCAAAGGGAAGAACTCTCCTCAGGGCCAGCAGCCCCTCCGACGCTCTCCTAGCGCAAACAGCATCGAGGACAGTCCGTCCAAAGTACCCAAGAGCCTCAGCTTCGGCGACCGCAGTCGGGCCAGACAAGCCTTCCGCTTCAAAGGGGCCGCGTCCCGCCAGAACTCAGAAGGTGAGGGAAACCAACCCGGTCCTGTGCGCTTATGCAGTGTTGCCTTCTGTATTTGTGCACTTTGGTCATGATTTGGTTGTTGTAGGTGTTAATCGGTGAAGAGGAAATCATGTAAGGGTCTATCCACATTCATTTGACACTCATCACAGTTGTGAAGCGCAACATCACTGTAGTTTGTGTACTTGAAGTTGCTTTGGATAAAATATCAGACAATAAAAAAACTAGTCGGTACGGAAATTTACCAGCATTTCCCCCTAGTAATGGCTCTGATTGGCCACTGTGTTCACGAGCTCATTAGATATGTCTGTGATTGGCTCCGTCTATCAGCAGATATTTTAGGGATATATCCCATGTGTATCTGTGTAAGTGCTTGGTGAAAAGATGTCTATTTACAACAGGTTTTTTAAGCGTAGCCAATCACAGACATATCTGTTGTGCGTATGAACACAATCGCCAATCAGAGGTGGTCTTGCGTTTGAGATCGTTTTAAACTGGTTAGGCATCAAAGGCTTTAGATATACAAAGATGCTGCACACACATTACTTATGAATGGGAGATGTGCAATGCGCAATATGGCGGAATTGGTCCCGCCTTCTAAATAAAAGAACCAATCAAATGAAATGGCTTTTTTAATGCTATTTGAGCATAAGAAATAAAATGTATGTCATGTCAGATTTTGTTGCTGATTTGAAATATGTAATTTAACTCTTTCCCCGCCTTTGACGGAGTTTTACGGCTTTCTGTGTTTTCACTGTTATACGGTAGGGGGCGCTGTTACGCATCTTCTGAACGAGTACTGAATCTCCGGATCAAAACACAGGCAAAAAGGAGCAGAAACAAGCAATAAAAGCATTGATTATGCACGTTGTAGTCTTTGAAATTAATGTGATTTTCTCAGCTTTTTGTTTAAAATGTTGCTTTTTCTATGAAACTTACCTACATTTAAGTGTTGATAAAAAAGGACTGGCAACTTTTAAAAAAAACGCTGGCAGGGAAAGAGTTAAATGTGAGTGAAACAAGCAGATTCCCCCATTCAAGTAGACTGGACTTGGTCTCGGATCCCCAAAATACAAAGTGACTTTGTTAGATGTCTGAGATCACTTGAATAAGTTGCATTGAGATTTTTAGAAGAATCCTCAGCTTGATTATCTAGAGGTGAGAAGGTGTGAAGACAGAAAATAGATTAATTTAATACAATCTCCTAGTTCCACACATCAGGATTCTTATTCTGTCTTTCTGTTGTGCCATTGCATGTGATTTTTGTATCAGTGTCTGTGTTATTTGTGCATATCAAGTTCATATTAATATAATCGAGTCGAGTGTTGCATTTGCTGCCAATGTTTTTGTGGAGAATCTGTGAAACGAATATTCTTGAGCTAATTATTTTATTAGCTAATATGTGTGATAATTTATTTTAATAATTAAGATTAATAGTTTTATGATTGGTATAAATACATATATGATTTTATGACATAAAATATGGCATAAATATATATTATTTTACATACCAATCATAACATTTGGCTTGAATTTTTAGACTGTGTTTGTTGGAATATTTAAATATAATTTATGAAAAAATCTGTGCTTTGGTTACACTTTCCACAAAGTGCAAATTCAATGATTCGTTTGAAATGGTTTTCAGAAACCTTGATATAACCTTGATAACCTGATAAAAATATGCGACAGAATCACATGGACAGCAGCAGCTTGTGGAAAGGACGACCTTTGTAATCCATGTGTGCGTTTATGATTTTCCCCTCGTTTTTTCTGATGAATGTGGATCCTGATGCTGTCCTTTCCGTTTCTATGTTGGATGCTGATGCTAAAGTGCTCATTGAGATGCAAGAGGAAGATTTGAGACACAGGAACTCTCCAGGTCAGGCAATCCAGATGGGTCGAGCTCCCATATTCAATCAAACTAACCAGCTTCAGTCACACTCTGCAAAAATGCTTTGAGTTTGGTTTTAGTTAAATATACGTTTAAATGTTAATAGCTTTTTAAGTATCACACACAATCATGCTGTTGTTCTGAATATTAACTTGCATATTTTACTAGTCCATTTTAGTTCCTTATGTGCTTTAATTGGGTTTCATTCAAAGTAAAGCTCAAACCTCTCTTGACTAAAGCTCTCACTTTGTTATATATATTTTACCCATTTAAAGCTACAGTATATAAGATTTTTCATTCGTATTGGACTGCATATCTCTCTCAGTACCACTGGGATGAATTTAAAGAGACTCAAATGAGAACTTCAGATAATGAAAAATATTGTTTTTGAAACTCTGTCCATTAGTTGTGAGGGTAAAGAGACATTAAATGGATAATTCACCCAAAAATTAAACATCTGTCATCATTTACTCACCCTGTAGTTTTGGGTGAACTAGTTGATGGTTCCCATTGACTTCCAAAGTATTTTTTCCAAGTCAATGGGGTCCATCAACTGTTTGGTTACCCATATTCTTCAAAATATCTTCTTTTGTGTTCAACAGAAGAAAGAAAGGTTTGGAAAAACTTGAGGGTGAATAAATGATGACAGAATTTCCATTTTTGGGTAAGCTATCCCTTTAATGTACCTGCATTTAAGGATTCAGCTGACATTTGGACAAAATGGTCAACCAAAATTCAATCTGAAACTTCATGAAGTTTAGAGATACAGTACAGCCCAAAAGTTTGGAACCACTAAGATTTTTAATGTTTTTAAAAGAAGTTTCGTCTGCTCACCAAGGCTACATTTATTTAATTAAAAATACAGTAAAAAACAGTAATATTGTGAAATATTATTACAATTTAAAATAACTGTTTTCTATTTGAATATATTTCACAAAGTAATTTATTCCTGTGATCAAAGCTGAATTTTCAGCATCATTACTCCAGTCTTCAGTGTCACATGATCCTTCAGAAATCATTCTAATATGCTGATCTGCTGCTCAAGAAACATTTAATGTGTACAATTGTACAAAATATTTGTGAACAATATTTTTTTTCAGGATTATTTGATGAATAGAAAGTTCAAAAGAACAGTGTTTATCTGAAATCTAATCTTTTGTAACATTATAAATGTCTTTACTGCCACTTTTGATTGATTTAATGCATCCTTGCTGAATAAAAGTATTCATTTCTTTAATTTCTTTTCAAAAAAATAAAAATAAAAATTCTTACTGACCCCAAACTTTTGAACGGTAGTGTATAATGCTACAGAAGCTTTGTATTTCAGATAAATGCTGTTCTTTTGAACTTTCTATTCATCAAGGAATCCTGAAAAAAAAAGTACACAACTGTTTTCAACATTGAAAATAATCATAAATGTTTATTGAGCAGCAAATCAGCATATTAGAATGATTTCTGAAGGATCACGTGACACTGAAGACTGGAGTAACGATGCTGAAAATTCAGCTTTGATCACAGGAATAAATTACTTTGTCAAATATATTTAAATAGTACACAGTTATTTTAAATTGTAATAATATTTCACAATATTACTGTTTTTTACTGTATTTTTAATTAAATAAATGTAGCCTTGGTGAGCAGACGAAACTTCTTTTAAAAACATTAAAAATCTTAGTGGTTCCAAACTTTTGGACTGTACTGTATGTGCATATGTGTCTTTAAGAGGCTGTGTACCAAATTCACTGTAACTCAGCCACTAGGTGGTGCTGTAATATGCAAATGTATATAACTCACCCATATGTGGCCATATGGAGTCACATTACATTTTCGTTTGGGCCTGTATCATGGAAACGCAGTGCGCAAACTTAACAAATTTTGGTGCACAAAGATGCCATGATAATCTGAGGACATGCACCAAATTTTATGAAAATACTTCAAGGGGAAGAAGTATTTAAGGAGCTTCATATCTCTCCAACTCGAGGAAAATGATTAAAATGTGATTTGTTTGAATCCACGTCATTGTCACTTGTGCACAGCGGTCTGAGGATATGCCAGTCTGTCAAATCTTATCTGCTTTAAATGCTGGACTGTCCATTTTGCTTTCGGTTTGATTTTGAGCCATTTTCCAAAAGTTGCAAATCTGATGTTTTTCTGTTGAAATGTTTGCATTTTTGCATATGAAAAAGGTGCCACTAATGGCCAATGTCCAGTTATCAATCTAATCCTGTTACTAAAGTCCCATAGCTTGTGAAAACTGTCCTAAAACATGAATATATACAAGATTATTGGGTTCTGGCAACAAATTTGCCATTTTAGCAGTAACAGAGTTAAAGCTATAATTAAAATTGAAGGTAAGTTACATTAAAATCCAATCAAAGCACATTAGTAACATTATATTTTCTCATATTAGTTGTTTTTAGAAACTTCTAGCAATTGCAACTAGTCATGCTGTACTAGTAATGATGCTGTTAAGGTCATTAAATATCTATAAATTGATATCAGATGGTTAGCATATATTTTAATGTATAGTTGAAAGAGAAGCAATATTTAGAATAGCATTCATGCTCAAACAGTAAGAGAAAACCTGATTCGGACTGCACCTTCACTTGAATGTCATTTCATTGTATTTAAACACTGACACTCTTTGAGTGCTTGAACATTTCACATCATACAAGAAGAGTGTGTGTCATTTCTCTGGCGGTGAACGATTGATTTGAAGCGTCGAGGCTTTGGATAACTGCACAACAATAATAACTGGTTCACCTTCAGAGAATTTACTAGTTTCAGAAAATTCAGAATGCATTTTATTTTTCATTATTGTGAGCATTGTTCCTTGACGTTTCTAGGTTTAAAGCAGGTCTGTTTTGTCGTTGTTTTTATAACCAGCCTTTATTACCATCTCTCCTATCGCAGCAATTGAAGGGTTAATCAGTAAGAGATTATCAATCGGCTGGTCGCCACTAGAGCCCGTTTTACCAACCCTAGAACTAGTGCTAGCTGATGGCTGCAAACTGTGCTCCTTTACCTGCATGTGAGGAAAAGTTAGTCCTGAGGAGGAAACGTGAATGCAATGAAACACCACAGAGCTGTGGAACAACTCATCAACCTCATTAACCCATTTCAGACCATCATTATTCACTCCAGGGTTTGGAGCTGTACAGTTGTTTTAAGGCTCTGTGGTTTATTTGGCATAATAAGCACAGGTAGATTATTTTTACCCACCAGATGGTCTGTGCTGACAAATGGGAACGCAGGAGAAAGACACTGTGGCCCAAAATGACAGATGCAATCAGCGTTTTGCATGGATATAAGAAACTTGGATAATTTAAGCGATAATGACTCTAGATTAGTTGTTCTCAACTGGTGCGTCATGACCCAAAAATGTAAATATTACATTTAATTCTGGTTACAGGTTTGGAATTGTGTTGGGTTGCACTATGAAACCAGTTGAGAACCGCTGCTGTAGAAAACTCAAGGTTAAGTTACATTCAAGTTTAATCAGTCACTAGAAATAGTTGAAAACAGTCATTGCAATTGATGAAACTGTTTCTTTGTGGCTATTAATAGTGCATTATTAATTCACTCATAGTCAAACAGTTTGTTAAATGTCTTTTGACTGGCCTGCTTTGCAAAAAGGATTCTCACTGAATCCAAAAGTCAGTTTGCTAAAAAAAAATATTACTTATATGTCATAGTGTTCTGCTGCTTGCTTATACAGGCACCTCAACAACGTGTTTGGACTTTAAGTCACGTTTAAACATGTATGAATGTCACTGCATTCGATACAAAATATAACCATAATTTTTGCTTACTGATATTGGAGCTGTAGTTCATCACATTAACACGTTTCACTAATGTTTACCTATTTCTATGCA
Source organism: Megalobrama amblycephala (assembly GCF_018812025.1). Taxonomy (NCBI): domain Eukaryota; kingdom Metazoa; phylum Chordata; class Actinopteri; order Cypriniformes; family Xenocyprididae; genus Megalobrama; species Megalobrama amblycephala. Next base: position 2,227,017 of record NC_063051.1, read on the forward strand.
TACACTGGTAGTCAAAATTTTGTATTAATTAAGATTTTTTAAATGTTTTTGAAAGAGTCTCTTCTGCTGACCAAGGCTGCATTTATGTGATCAAAAATACAGTAAAAATTATGAAATATTATTGCAATCTAAAATAACTGTTTTCTATGTGAATATATAGTAAAGTGTAATTTATTCCTGTGATCAAAGCTGAATTTTCAGCATCATTACTCCAGTCTTCAGTGTCACATGATCCTTCAGAAATCATTCTGATATGATGATTGAGTGTTCAGTTATTATCAGTTCTTATTGTTGCACAGTTATTAATAGTGGTTCTTATTATTATTAAAGTTTTTGAATATTTTTGTGAAAACTGCTACATTTTTCAGGATTCTTTGATGATTCTTTGATGTCTTTACTGTCACTTTTGATCAATTTACACAAACTTTTGTATGGTGTTTCCACAAAAATATGAACTGTTTTCAACATTGATAATAATCATAAATGTTTCTTGAGCAGCAAATCATCATATTAGAATGATTTCTGAAGGATCATGTGACACTGAAGACTGAAGTAATGATTCAGCTTTGATCACAGGAATAAATTACACTTTACTATATATTCACATAGAAAACAGCTGATTTACATTGGAATAATATTTCACAATTTTTACTGTATTTTTGATCAAATAAATGCAGCTTGGTGAGCAGAAGAGACTCTTCCAAAATCTTCCAGTGTAAAACCAACTTCTGTTCTGATTTTAAAAATAAATAGCACATGATTTGATTTTTTATTATCTTTATTATCAGTTTAACTTTGTCTTAAGTGTCCAAATGTGTTTTGGGGTCACTGTATGGCTTTGTTGTATTTTGGGCCACGGTTGTCTCAGATTCCCGTCTCCTGGAAAAGCAGTTATAAAAATGTCTTTGCACTGACCTATCTGCTGTCGGACTGAGCTAGATAACCGAGGCTAAGTTGAGTTGAATGGAGGGTTAGGGGGTTTGTGCACTAACTCTAGAGTCCTCCTGTCCGTGTTGTGTTTTTTAGAAGCCAGCCTTCCCGGAGAAGACATTGTTGATGACAATAAGAGCTGCCATTGTGAGTTTGTCCCTCAGGATTTAACGCCGGGACTAAAAGTTACCATCAGGGCCGTGTGGTAAGCAAAGATGAGACAGGCAGCATCACTCAGAAGGGAATTTAATGCTCCATCAGATGTGTAATATTATTGATAATACTAGAGCAGTCTGCATCACATAATATTACCTCATTAACTCAGTCTTTCCTGAATGTAAGTTACAAAACTTGTTACATTCAGACTTTTGAATCCTTCGTTACATTCACACTTTCATTGCTCAGATCATGCCAGCGACTCTTATGCATGAGATATTTTGAATATTGAAGGTTAGTATCAAACGGCAAAAATATATACCAGTGTCTTGGACTAAATCTCATGAAAACCAGATGTACAGGTCATATTTTACTGCAAAATTAATAGTAAAAATCCTATGGTCCAAAATTAAAACCATAAAATATTTTCTTTGAAATAAAATCAAATATATATAAAAAAAAACTTGAACTTATTTCTCATTTTTATTTAGTTTAACTTGAACTAAAATAAATTCAACTGAAATAAAAATTTAACAATATACATATTTAAAAAATAAAAATAAAAATGACAAAACACAAAATTATTAAAACTTTAACTAAAATAAAGAAAAAATAGGAAATAGATAAAAAATAAAAAATAATTCAAAATATTAACAAAAACTATAATATTAAAAATTTGAACTAAACTATTTGAACTAAAATAAACTCAAACTGAAATAAAATTAATTAAAACAAACATATATATACAAAAATGGCAAAACACAACAAAATTATTAAAACGAAAACAGACAATATAAAAATTAAAACTAATTCAAAATCAGAACAAAAACTATAATATTGAAAACCAAGGCAACATTTTTAATTTTTATTTAGTTTAACTTGAACCAAAAGAATAAAATAAATAAAAAATAAAAACATATATATATAGACATTTAAAAAACTAATAAAAATAACAAAATATATAACAAAATTATTAAAACTTTAATGAAAATGAAAACTAATTAAAAATCTTAACAAAAACTATAATATTGAAAACCAAATCAACATTTTTAATTTTTATTTATTTTAACTAGATGAACTAAAATAACTAAAACTGAAATAAAAATGAATAAAAACTATAAAGACATATTTTAAAAAAGAAATTAAAATGACAAAACACACAAGAAAATTAAAACATTACCTAAAGATTTTAATGAAAACCAGAAATATAAAAATTAAAACTAATTCAAAATATTAATAAAAACTATAATATTGGAAATCAAGTCACCATTTCTCATTTTTATTTGAAATAAATAACTAAAACTTAAAAAAAAAAAAAAAATGGCAAAACACAAAATAAAACTAAAATTCAAACAAAAACAGAAAATATAAAAATTAAAACTAATTCAAAACACTAGTGAAACACAGTAATAACACTGGGTCCTAGAAATAGGAAAGCAAAATACATTCTTCATTCTTTCTTTTTATTTTTGGGGTGAAATATGACCCTGGACAGGCTCTCAGAGATTCACTCATGCATGTGTGTGTGTGTGAAGGTCTTTAACGGCGATAATGTGTGTGAATTCTCTGTCCCGCAGCATCATGAGGTTCATGGTGTCCAAGCGCAAGTTTAAAGAGAGTCTGCGGCCGTATGACGTGATGGATGTCATCGAGCAGTACTCGGCCGGACATCTCGACATGTTGGCGCGGATTAAAAATCTGCAGTCCAGGCAAGAGCAGATACACCTCAAATCTGCTGTTCTTTCCCTCTCCACACTCGACTCATACTACACTAGTGTGTGTGTTCTTGTGTTTGCATGGCTCAGTTTCCTACACGTCTCTCACTGTTCTCATACCTGTCAGAATATGTACATATACAACACCCAAACACTAGATTAACACATTTTCATTTACTGAGATACAATATCATGATATTTTAGCAGTTATATGTGGGTCAGTAATGATGTGGCACTCATTTTTTATATCGAAATCTGAATAATTGAATAATTGAAAATGCAGCTCATACTTTGAAAGAAACTGGTGTAGGATCTCACAGAAATTGCTAATAAATTTCACAAATAATTACAAAGAACAAGAAACACATTGAATTAAACATGAATTTTTGAAGTAGAAGTAATTTCTTTTTTATATTGTTTATTTCTTTCAATTCAAACACATTTAACACAATTATACAAATGAACATTTCCTTTAAAGAGATCATATTTTTTACCAATAGTTATTCCTTATTTTCCTTCTACTTTCTCTTCCTTTCACTTTTTTTTTTTTTTTTTCCTTTTTTGGTAATACCCACCACCAACACAAAAAAATAAAAAATAATAATTAGAACAATAACCAATAACTAGATAAAAAAGTTAATCGAGACAAACTTTAAGTTGGCTTGAAAAAGAAAGTTTGAAGTTGTTCTAAAAGCTTTCAATTTGAAAGTTTAAGTTTTATTTTAATAGTATAGATAGATAGATAGATAAGGTGGTTGCTAGGGTGTCGATATGTGGTTGCTAGGGTACTCTGAGCGGTTGCAAGGGTTTTATATGGTTGCTAAGGTACATGGGGTGGTTGCTAAGGTATCGCTATGTGGTTGCTAGGGTACTCTGGGTGGTTGCTAGGGTGTTGCTATGCGGTTACTAGGGTACTCAGGTGGTTGCTAAGGTGTTGATATGTGGTTGCTAAACTACTCTGGGTGGTTGTTAGGGTGTTGCTATGCGGTTACTAGGGTACCCGGGTGGTTGCTAAGGTGTTGCTATGTGGTTGCTAAACTACTCTGGGTGGTTGTTAGGGTGTTGCTATGCAGTTGCTAGGATTCTCAGGGTAGTTGCTAAGGTGTTGCTATGCAGTTGCTAAGGTACTCGGGGTAGTTGCTAAGGTGTTGCTATGCGGTTGCTAAGGTACACTGTGGTTGCTAGGGTGTTGCTATGCAGTTGCTAAGGTGTTGCTATGTGGTTGCTAAGATACTCGGGGTAGTTGCTAAGGTGTTGCTAAGGTTCTTGGGTGGTTTCTAAGGTGTTGCTATGTGGTTGCTAGGGTACTCTGAGTGGTTGCTAAGGTATCGCTATGTGGTGGCTAGGGTACTCTGGGTGGTTGCTAGGGTGTTGCTATGCAGTTGCTAGGATTCTCAGGGTAGTTGCTAAGGTGTTGCTATGCAGTTGCTAAGGTACTCAGGGTAGTTGCTAAGGTGTTGCTATGCGGTTGCTAAGGTCCTCTGTGGTTGCTAGGGTGTTGCTATGCAGTTGCTAAGGTGTTGCTATGCCTTTGCTAAGGTATTCTGGGTGGTTGCTAGGGTGTTACTATGTGGTTGCTAGGGTACTCGGGGTGGTTGCTGAGGTGTTCCTATGCAGTTGCTAGGATACTCGGGGTGGTTGCTGAGGTGTTGCTATGCAGTTGCGAGGATACTCTGAGTGGTTGCTAGTCTTGGCTCATCTAAGAGAATAGCATTTCAGTTTGGTATTTTCAAGCCAACTTAAATACATAATTAAACACTTACAAATAAAAAATAGGGGGGGGGGACAGAAAAAAATACAAAAAATTAAACATTCACATATTTATTTCAAACTTTTATAATGACACCAATTTCCTAATAAGTAATTCAAAAGTATTTTCTAGTAAATATTTTGTTTTATTTATTTACAAAATATTTATTTATTTATTTATTTATTGACTGCGTATTTCAAAAGTAATTAGATAATTTTGTAAAAATAAGACAATTGACCAGTTTTTATGACACGGCAAGTTTAGTTGTGATTTTCGAATCATTAAAATGTGATATTCATGATTCAGAAATTCATGATATTTGTAAAAATACTTTTTACTTATACTCAAGATGTAATGAACATATATTTTATTAGAGAACACATAAATATGTAAGATTTTGTTATTTTTTGACATATTTTATTATTTATTAATTTATTTTACTTATTTTTATAGTCATTAAATAAAAGTTTGTTTTTCAAAGCCATATGAAATCAACATCATCACTGACCCATGAATACTTAAAAAACAACACTTCTCAGTGCACATAAATTGCTGCCTACCTATTCAGGTACTTCAGTCACATTCATCTTATCTTAGAGAAATCCTTCTGTATGTATGAATGAGGTTATGATTTCACACATGTAAATATATTCCTGCTTTTATATTTTTAAAACACTAAAGGCATACTTTCACCACATGTTGATGGCTGATATCAATGCACCGATCAGGGAGCTTTTTATCGTAGTAAACTTGATAAAGTATGTCTGGAATATATTTTCTGGGAATCTCTGGGCTTGTTGTTGTTGGTTTGTGTTTCTCCCCATCTCGGTCCAGACGTTCGCGCCGTATCTCGTCATTCTGCATTGTGCTGTCCTCTACTCTATTTGCTTTGCCAGGTTAGATATGATATTGGGTCCTCCGGGTCCCAGCACCCCTCGCCCAAAGAAGTGTTCAACCAAAGGAACCAAAGAGTCGCCCCAGTTGTCTTCTAGGTTAGGACGCCCCAGACTGCATCTCCCGGGCCTGCGTTAGATCTCTGTCCAAAGACAAATGAAGAAACCTGCTTCTGTTTCAGACTACATGGCTAGTAGAAACTGACCACAAACTCCACTCTTAGAGAAAAAGGCTCTATTTAAAACCTTAGGGTTCATGACTCAATGCCTAAAAGGTTCTATATAAGGAGAAGATTGCATAATACTTTGATGTTTAATGGATACATTTTTTTTCTAGTGATAAAATAGTGGCCAAAAGTGATATTTGTTTTTAATGACCCCTAAAAGTTTGTTTAAACCATCAAATTTGAGGACAATAATTTATATATTTATTAAAAGTATAAGGGAAGAACAAAACACAACTTGGTTAAAGGGACTGTATGTAGAATTTAGAAAACCTTGTTATTAGTGACACCGGTGGCCGTTATGTGAACTGCAGCAGCAACTTATTGCTCATGCACAAGAGACTGAACGTCATTCAACGCTCCAATATACTCACGGCAAAGGTCTTTTTCGATCTTTGCTTAGAAGAAAAAATGTTGGAAATATATTTGCAGCGAACATCCAGATATGTAGGCTTCTTTCCACCACAATATAAAATAATTTAAAATGAATTGCGACATTTTATCTCACAATTCTGACTTTTTTTCTCACAATTACGAGTTACAAAGTCGGAATTGCAAGTTATAGAGTCGGAATTGCAAGATATAAAGTCGGAATTGCAAGATATAAAGTCGGAATTGCGAGATATAAAGTCAGAATTGCTAGGTATAAAGTCAGAATTGCGAGACAAAGTCGGAATTGTGAGTAATAAAGTCGGAATTGCGAGATATAAAGTCAGAATTGCGAGTTATAAAGTCAGGATTGTGAGACAAAGTCAGAATTATGAGTTATAAAGTCGGAATTGCGAGATATAAAGTCAGAATTGCGAGTTATAAAGTTGGAATTGCGAGATATAAAGTCAGAATTGTGAGACAAAGTGAGAATTGCGAGATGTAAAGTCAGAATTGCGAGATGTAAATTCAGAATTGCGAGATGTAAAGTCGGAATTGAGAGTTATAAAGTCGGAATTGTGAGACAAAGTGAGAATTATGAGTTATAAAGTCAGAATTGTGTGATATAAAGTCAGAATTGCGAGTTATAAAGTCAGAATTGCGAGATGTAAAGTCAGAATTGCGAGATGTAAAGTCAGAATTGCGAGATGTAAATTCAGAATTGCGTGATATAAAGTCAGAACTGCGAGTTATAAAGTCAGAATTGCGTGATATAAAGTCAGAATTGAGAGACAAAGTGAGAATTATGAGTTATAAAGTCGGAATTGTGAGATATAAAGTCAGAATTGCGAGTTATAAAGTCAGAATTGCGTGATATAAAGTCAGAATTGCGAGTTATAAAGTCAGAATTGCGTGATATAAAGTCAGAATTGCGAGTTATAAAGTCGGAATTGAGAGTTATAAAGTCGGAATTGTGAGACATTGTGAGAATTATGAGTTATAAAGTCAGAATTGTGAGATATAAAGTCAGAATTGCGAGTTATAAAGTCAGAATTGCGTGATATAAAGTCAGAATTGCGAGTTATAAAGTCAGAATTACGTGATATAAAGTCAGAATTGCGAGTTATAAAGTCGGAATTGAGAGTTATAAAGTCGGAATTGTGAGACAAAGTGAGAATTATGAGTTATAAAGTCGGAATTGCGAGATATAAAGTCGGAATTGCGAGTTATAAAGTCAGAATTGCGTGATATAAAGTCAGAATTGCGAGTTATAAAGTCAGAATTGCGAGTTATAAAGTCAGAATTGCGTGATATAAAGTCAGAATTGCGAGTTATAAAGTCAGCATTGCGAGTTATAAAGTCAGCATTGTGAGACAAAGTCAGAATTGCGAGATATAAAGTCAGAATTGCGAGTTATAAAGTCAGAATTGCGTGATATAAAGTCAGAATTGCGAGTTATAAAGTCAAAATTGCGAGACATAAAGTCAGAATTGCGAGTTATAAAGTCAGCATTGTGAGACAAAGTCAGAATTGCGAGATATAAAGTCAGAATTGCGAGTTATAAAGTCAGCATTGTGAGACAAAGTCAGAATTGCGAGTTATAAAGTCGGAATTGTGAGACAAAGTCAGAATTATGAGTTTTAAAGTCGGAATTGCGAGATATAAAGTCAGAATTGCGAGTTATAAAGTCAGAATTGCGAGTTATAAAGTCAGAATTGCGAGATATAAAGTCAGAATTGCGTGATATAAAGTCAGAATTGCGAGTTATAAAGTCAGAATTGCGAGTTATAAAGTCAGAATTGCGAGTTATAAAGTCAGCATTGTGAGACAAAGTCAGAATTGCGAGTTATAAAGTCAGAATTGCGAGTTATAAAGTCAGAATTGTGAGACAAAGTCAGAATTATGAGTTTTAAAGTCGGAATTGCGAGATATAAAGTCAGAATTGCGAGTTATAAAGTCAGAATTGCGAGTTATAAAGTCAGAATTGCGAGATATAAAGTCAGAATTGCGTGATATAAAGTCAGAATTGCGAGTTATAAAGTCAGAATTGCGAGTTATAAAGTCAGAATTGCGAGTTATAAAGTCAGCATTGTGAGACAAAGTCAGAATTGCGAGTTATAAAGTCAGAATTGCGAGTTATAAAGTCAGAATTGCGAGTTATAAAGTCAGAATTGCGTGATATAAAGTCAGAATTGCGTGATATAAAGTCAGAATTGCGAGATATAAAGTCAGAATTGCGTGATATAAAGTCAGAATTGCGAGTTATAAAGTCAGAATTGCGAGTTATAAAGTCAGAATTGCGTGATATAAAGTCAAAATTGCGAGTTATAAAGTCAGAATTGCGAGTTATAAAGTCAGAATTGCGAGTTATAAAGTCAGAATTGCGAGATATAAAGTCAGAATTGCGTGATATAAAGTCAAAATTGCGAGTTATAAAGTCAGAATTGCGAGTTATAAAGTCAGCATTGCGAGTTATAAAGTCAGAATTGCGTGATATAAAGTCAGAATTGCGAGTTATAAAGTCAGCATTGTGAGACAAAGTCAGAATTGCGTGATATAAAGTCAGAATTGCGAGTTATAAAGTCAGAATTGCGAGTTATAAAGTCAGAATTGCGTGATATAAAGTCAGAATTGCGAGATATAAAGTCAGAATTGCCTTTTTTTATTTTTTTTAGTGCCGGAAACAAGCTTCCGTATCCAGTAGTCGTCCACACTGCTGAGCGCAATGATTCGATAAATATGTAAATATGTCTTGCACGCTTTTTTCTCAATAACAAAATAAAAATAACAACTGGCATCAACAGCTACAGATTTTATTTTACTATGCAAAATAAAAATGCATAGACAAACAAAAATCTCACAGGAAAAAGCATACATTGACTACAACATAATCAGTTGTTTTAGCATTTGTTCATAATCTCTCTGTATGACAGCCTGGCCAAAAATTATATCGGGCAATTTGGCATGTTTCATTGCGTTATTACCACAAATAAAACAATTGACTCCAAGCACAACTATGCAATATGATTACAAAAGTTTTAAAACATTTTTAATAATATTTGAATAAAGGGTGAAAATGTCAATGTTCCTAGGCCGAACATCACTTTTGGCCACTAACAGTATGAGCTGCTTAATTCATAAAATTTACTAAAAAATAAAATTGAATTAAAACTAAATTTATTAACTAAAACTAATTACACAAAATGACCCCATGATGAAGCGCCTGACGAAACCTTTAAGGTTGTAAATAGAAGCTTCTCTTCTAAGAGTGTCTGCCTGAACAATCTAGTCTATTTGAGTTAAAACAGCCTAAACGCTGCAGGCAGCTTCTGATAATCAACTCTTAATTGACTTCATGACCTTTGTTTGTTGCGAGTGAACTAATCACAAGAGGTGCTTAGTTGAGAGAAAAGCAGGGGACCCAAATATCACATTTCGGTGAGTTACTAGTCATGTAGCTGAACTAAAACTGGTTAAGCTAGTTTGCCTGCACCGCTGTTTGGAAATGAAGAGTTACAGCAGCAAGAAGCAGCAAATGGAGATGCACACGTCCAATTGGTTCTTTCATTTCATTTAGCATCGCAGTTTTGGCTTATGCATGTCGGCATGGTGTTATTTCAGGCATGCCACATGATGCACTATTTTTTGTTCTTTCGCAAGTGCAATTTTCTTCATGCGGAATCAGCAGGGCATGCTTGATTCCCAGCGTTCTGCTGAGCACATGCAGTGGTTTTTTTAAACGACTATTTGGAGCAAATTGGATAGTTGCAACATCTGATGCTTTGATAAAAACCGTATATAGCGTCTCAGATCAGACGCACCCCTGCTAGTGTAGTACATCATCTGAAACTTTGGATAATGTGTCAAATTGATGATTACATTTGCATTTTACTGTAATATGCAACTAGGTGATGTGATTTCACGTTGACACATTGTTCAAAAATGGCAAATATCAACAGAAAACGTCCGTCTGGAGGGCCTGACTCTTTCTGTCCAATCATCTCTGTCTATGTGTGTAGACACACCCCCTCATTATCATATCCCTACCTCTGCATGCATTTATTTACATCCCACAATGCTTTATGCTTTAAGATAGAATATATGGTTTATTGTTTCTTTGATATGAATGCTGTTGAAAAACTTTGGATAACTAACAATGTGATTAATTATCATGTAATGGAAATAGATGTTCCTTTGATGCATTTTGTAACAAATAAATCAATAAATCAAATTATTTAAATGTACTTAAATATTGGTGAATATCAAAAAAGGAATTCTGTTGTTGTGTTTGTCCATGTATAATGAATCACTGGTTCAAATATTTTCCCCTAAAACAGATCTTTGCAAGAAAAATTATCAAGTTTTTATTCTAGAGGTTTTCTCTCTTTAATTGACTGTTAGAGTGGATCAGATCGTTGGTCGGGGCGCTCCGATAACAGACAAGGATCGTCCTAAAGGAACCACAGATGGAGAACTGCCAGAGGATCCCAGCATGATGGGACGACTTGGGAAAGTGGAGAAACAGGTCAATCAATGTGAAATACACTGATCTCTGTCTGTCTGTTCAAACTAATCAGGGTTTCTAGTGAACCTATTAAGTGCGTTGCTCTGAAACTCTATTGTAATTGTTAAATTTTCCAAGGATCAGCATTCTCCCCTAAAAGTGATCAGGCAGACCAAACCGTAAGTCATAGAGACTTGAAACTTTGAGGGCTGGTTGTACTCACACCGTCTACAACGTCACCAAGGCTCACCCCAATTGGCCTGACGGGGGCGCTACAGCGGTCAAAAGTACAAAAATCCTTGGCTCCAGACAAGATGCATACCTCGAATTCGATCGTCGTTCGAAATGTTCGGGAATTTTGGATTGGACTTTTGCAAACTAGTCCTAGGTTTTTGACCCTAAGATTCTCCAGAGTCTGATTGTCAATATTTATCCAAAAAAAGTTTAAATTTCCATTCTCGGTCTCTAAGGGCCGCCAAAACGTAAAAAGTGGGTGGAGCAACTTTTACTAAAATGGCTATAACTCGTGAACAGAATGAGATATTTTCACCAAACTTGGCACAACTATATAAGAGCTCATCCTGTGGTCGCATGAAAAAGGAAATTGCAAATGGCCACTTGGTGGCGCTATAACAGGAAAAAAAACGTTAAAAATGGCTATAACTACTTCACAATTAGTCTGATTGACTTGAAAATAGGCATGCAGTGTCTTTGTCCGAGGTGCCACGATTGTCTATGAGAACACTGACGTATCTCAAAAAACATGTCCGCCATCAGCCAATGAATTTTGAGCAGCTATCCGACAAGGTTAACGGAGGTCGATCGGAACAAAACTCGCTGGGCCTGTTTGACTCACGGCCCTAGAGGCCTGTGAGAAATTCAAAAGAAATCAGCCACTGGGGGGCGCCTTCACATTTTTCATGTGCAAAAAGGATTGTGCAATTTTTAGCACATGCCCACAACATTCATACCACATGGTAGAACTCCTCATTCTGAGCAACTTAGTCTCTAGGACCGCCGCTGTCCATCGAATCATTCGTTAAATATTGGAGATTATTTAAAAAAACAACTTTGGCGAACTAGTCCTAGGTTTTTGGCTCAACCTTGATAACTGTTAAAAAGCTTTATAAACCATAATTTTCCTATGGTTATTGCCTGTATTGGCTCTAATTGTCTTTTCCATCTATGATTAAGATGGTTACAGGCGTGCTAATTAAAACATTATCCTTTTTACGCATGTGCCTAAAGGCCTTAAAGCGCTTGATCCCCGATAATTGCTGCTCGCAGCTATATTTAGTGTTTTTTTTCTTCTTCTTCATCAAAAAATATATTGATCATTAGAATTATACTAGTACATTTTACGTCAAATGTACGCAAGCAAATATCTGTTTTTCCTTTTATAACTAATCTCGATTTGACAGCACAGACATGAATAATAATGAGATAATGAGATCTTCCTCTTTTGCAGGTGATGTCAATGGAGAGAAAACTGGATTTCCTAGTGAACATCTACATCCAGCGCATGGGCATCCCGCAGTCTGAGACGGATGCCTACTTCGCCTCTAAGGAGCCCGACCCGGCGCCTCCGTACCACAGTCCGGTGGAGCACATGGAGAAGAGCGGCTCCATCACCAAAATCATCCGCTCCAACAGCTCAGCTGGCCAGAAGAACTTTGACCCGCCACCCTCGACCTGCGTCAATCACCACTGCCCGCCCTCCACGTCCTGGCACCCTCAAACCCTCCCCGATCCCGGCCAGGGCACATCTCCGATGGGTGACCCCTCGCTAGTGCGCATCCCTCCGCCTCCGGCCCACGAGCGCTCGTCCGGCGGGCACAACGGAGGCTCTCGCGGAGCAGGACAGCATCATTCTCGCGGGAACGTGGGCGAAGAAGGACGCCCGTTGGCTCTTTCCCAGCAGCAGGCCGGAGCCGAAAGCGACACCTCCATATCCATCCCTTCAGTGGACCACGAGGAACTCGAACGCTCCTTCAGCGGCTTCAGCATTTCACAGTCCAAAGAAAACCTGGACTTTCTAAACAACGCCTACTTCAGTGGTGTGTCACGCTGCACCAAAGTGAGGCCGTACATCGCGGAGGGTGAGTCGGACACAGACTCTGACCTGTGCGCCCCGTCGCCCCATTCTGCCACCGGCGACGGTGCCTACGGAGACAGAGGCTGGTCCGGACCCAAGTAAAACTACAAGGGACATTGCAAAGTGGGATTCAACCAGCTTCTGGAGCGAAATGCACGCGAGACGGCGTGTTTAAAAGAGCAGTGTTTCTCTCACAAGCACAGCTCCACGAGTGGAAGAATGGTGGAGTCGGCAACTGCTGGAGTTGTATCGCGCTGAAAACGAACTCAGAAGTGCCAGCAATTACTTCTGGGAGCCAAGCACTTGCGTATCCATCAGGTTGGATGGATGAGAGACTGCAACAGTCTTTATCATTTCATATGTGGTGCATTTTCATCTTTTGGAACATAATGGATTTGCACATTGTCAGTGTTTCTGGTTAAAGAGATCGTTCACCCAAAAATAATGCAAACATTCTGTCATCATTTACTCACTCTTGTGTCATTTGGCTGATGCTTTTATCCAAAGCGACTTGCATTGCATTTAAGGTGTGCACTGTATATGTTCATATGGGAATCAAACCCATGACCAAGTGCAATGCTGTCCTATTTGAGCTACAGGAATTATTTGTTTATTAAAGAGGACCTATAATGCTCCTTTCACAAGATGTAATATAAGTCTCTGGTGTCTCCAGAATGTGTCTGTGAAGTTTCAGCTGAAAATCCCCCACAGATCATTTATTATAGCTTGTCAAATTTGCCCCTATTTGGGTGTGAGCAAAAACATGCCGTTTTTGTGTGTGTCCCTTTAAATGCAAATGAGCTGCCCGCTTTCCAGAAGAGGGCGGAGCTTTAACAGCTCAACAACAACAAAGCTGGAGAATCTCACGCAGCCAAAATGAGGATTGTCAGTAACGGTGTTCAGCCTTACATTGTTCAAACCGGAGTCGACACTGATGGAGAGACTCAGGAAGAAGTTACAACTTTTAGACGTTTCTGAATGGTTAGTGGATAAATTTATGTAGTTGCTGTGGAGTTGATTCAACTCATCCACTAGCATGTGCCGTCATGTTAATAAACAACACGGGGGCGAGTAAATAATGAGAGAATTAAGATTTTGGCTGAACGATCCCACTGAAAAGTGTCGTCCATGTTGGCTTGTGAATGTACTTCACGACAGCTTGTGAATTTTAAAACGTCTTTAAACCAGGTCACTTAATGCCGATCACAATATTCCCTAAATTAATACCATGGTTAGGAAATTCACTTCAAGTACATATGAAATATAGAATATCACTTTCTCTCAAGTTTACAATTTTTTAATACACCCTGGATTAATAATTTGCATGTTGATAAATTAGGAATATTTAGAAAGAATGTATATTTAAAAGTTAATTTCGTACAGCTTCTTCAAAAAAGAAGCCTATTTTCTGCTAATATTTTTTTCTTTTCCTAAAGATACTAAACCTTCCAAAGCAATTTCTAAAAACACTGTATATAAACTATTTCTGTAACAACAAAAGTATCCGTTTAATAACGTAATGTGTCTGCTTCACAGCCATTCAGCATAAATATATATATAAATAAAAACATCTCATTTTCTAATACATGCTGTCAGAAAACATCAGGGCCAGATGTACATTCTCAAAAATGCTGGGTTAAAAACAACCCAAGTTGGGTTAAAAATGGACAAACCCAGCGATTGGGTTGTTTTAATCCAGCGGTTGGGTTAAATGTTTGCCCAACCTACTGGGTAGTTTTATTTAACTCAACTATTGTTTAAAAAATACTGTATTGCATGCTTAAAATCAACCCAAAATATGTTGGAAATGAACATGTATTAATATGTTTAATGAATAATAATTAAACAATAAACATTTATTAAGTTTCTTATTAATAAATGTTCACCTTTTGATTATTATTGTTGCATCTAGTAATTATGTGTCTGATTTTTAATTTCCAACCTATTTTGGGTTCATTTTAAGCCAGACATATAGTCATTTTTAAACAATAGTTGAGTTAAATAAAACTGACCAGCAGGTTGTGAAACATTTAATCCAATCGCTGGGTTTGTCCATTTTTAACCCAACTTGGGTTGTTTTTAAACCAGCATTTTTTAGCGTGTAGTTGAATGATGAAGTTGAACATGAACTAACTTGGTTTCCTCTCTTGTTAGTGAGTTGAATCTGTGTACTCACTCATGAAACAGGGAAAACTCATCTTTTGAATGCACTAATTTTACGTGAGAAATGCACCGTATTGTTTTGCCTTGTTCTGATGTAATTGATGCTCTGTTGCCTTTTATTGTTTGTTTTATTGCTTGAAACCATAATGAACAAAAATGTCTGTATGGGGACCGGACAGTCGGCCGGATATAGCATATGTTTCCCTGTAGAAGTCGCTGTACCGTCATTCACGTTAGTCTGTACATCTCCAAAGAGGATAGTTAGTTTACATCATCTCGTCTTCCATATCGCCTGTGTTCTGACAGTCTTTCTCTAACACACCCTTTAATGTTGCTTGTGCTAGACATAGAGGGAAAACCGGGGCTAGTTGTCACACTTTTCACTCCAGTGAATATTTCTCATGGTGTGTTGAGACTTGAAAGCAAACTTCTCGATAGACAAAACCATGAAAAATGCAGTTGCCCAGGAAAAATAGTTAATTTACATTTATGCATTTGGCAGATGCTTTTATCCAAACAGACTTTTGTTGCATGCAATGTTTACGTTTCATCAGTTCATGCATTCCCTGGGAATCGAACCCATGACCTTGGTGTTGCACTACTGTATCTATAGTGGGGCATGTTGTCACATGTTACAAAAACAGCTGACAGTGAAATATGTAATACTATGTAAACAAAAAAAATGCTAAAGAAAGCAAACATTAGTGTATTTGCACTTTTGACTCAAAACCGCTTCGCTGTGTGACAACTAGCCCCGGTGTCCCTGAACTGAATGCAAAATGCTTAAAATTAAGTAAAAGCGGCAGAATTACTTCCTGGATTCACAGAACATACAATATATACATACATGTGAAGTCAGAATACTGTGGTAAACATGGCTGCACATCTTTTAGCCTAACAGACACATATTGAGTAAAGTCATTGATTCATTTGAGTTGGGTCATGTGACAGATCTGACAATCTCTTACAAAAACAGTACTATGTATATGCTATCGGATGAGAAGTACCATAGTATTCGCATTTGTACTTGTTTGTAAGAGATAGTCGAGTTCTGCACATTGAATCGGTGAATCTGTAATAGTGATTTGAGTTGAATATCGTCACAGTTGCCTTGCTTGGTTTCAATTTGTTTTTCCAAAGAATATTCTGTATTTTTGCCTTTGGTATCTTTTATAACACTGTCAGGTTTTTTTCTGTTGTGTGTAAATGTTTACTTGAGGTCAGTTTGGTTCTGAAATGCTTGTGAATGTATTTCTAAATGCTGTTGTTTTGTTTTCACTGAACAAACTCACAACCTTCACATTTTGTAGATCTGCACAAACAGACAAACACAACCAGCTTTTGGGGCGCGAGAAACTCAGAGAGGTTTAAGATCTGAACACATTTACATGAGATTCAATTGAATCTGGTAACGCTTTACAATAAGGTTCCATTTGATCAACATTAGTTAACTATATTAGTTAACGTGAAGCATTAACATTCTTCTTAGATAAGTGAATGTTAATTTCAATATTTACTAATACCTTATTAAAATCAAAAGTTTTATCTTTTTATGAAGTAATGTTAATAACGATTAATAAATACTTTAATAAATGTATTTCTTATTTATGGTTAATGTCTTAAAGGGTTAGTTCATCCAAAAAATCAAAATAATGTAATTTATTACTCACCCTCATGTTGTACCACACCCGTAAGATGATATTTTTGATGAAATCTGATGGCTCAGTGAGGCCTGCATTGACAGCAATGGTACTTCCTCTCTCAAGATCCAGAAAGGTACTAAAAACATATTTAAATCAGTTCATGTGAGTTCAGTGGTTCTACCTTAATATTATAAAGTGACGAGAATATTTTTGTGCGCCAAAAAAACTTAACATTTTAACAAAATCTAGTGATGGCCAATTTCAAAACACTGCTTCGGAGCTTTGCGAATCTTTTGAGTCGAATCAGTGATTTGAATCACCTATCAAACCGTCAAACTGCTGAAATCATGTGACTTTGGCGCTCCGAACCACTGATTTGATTCGTAAAGCTCCGAAGCTTCATGAAGCGGGCCAAATATCATATGTTCCGAAGGTCTTATGAAGGTGAGTAATTAATGACATTATTTTCATTTTTGAGTGAACTAACTCTTTAATGCATTTACTAATGTTAACTAATGGAACCTTCCCAGATATCAGGAAAGTTTTCTCAAAGTTATAAACAAATGTTTATCAAGTAACGTTAATAGAACATTCAGTTTTCTGGTCTTTATTAATGTTCTCAAAACATTTGCACAAAAACATTATTTATGCATTGTTCATGGAATTATTTAGTTGGATGTTCGTGTAACATTTTTAAATGTTACTACTTGTTTCAGAATGTTCAGAGAACATTCAAAAGTAACGTTTCCAAAGGGGCTATATGTAAGAATTTTCATGTATCGATTGTTTGTTTTGTTTTTTTGTTTTTTTTATTTCCAATATGTGAACAGCTTGTAACTTAAACTTAAAAAACGAGATCTTTACCGACTTCCTAGGTTGTCTATGAAAGCCAGTAGACTGATTTTTATGTGAAGGACTCGGGACGTTTTTCCCGGGAAAATCAAAAGGATGTGACGGTTATGCGCGCTACCGAGAGCCCCTCTCTTCCGTTCTATGACACATGAAACTAATGCATAAACAATGTTCAAGATAATACTATTCTGTACTGTAAAGTTAATGTGTGATGCATCAAAATGCATTAACTCAAACTACAGTCTCACATAGCCAGATATGGTCTCAAATATACTTATCAAACTATCATAACAGTGTAATTTAATTACCTCATCTGTCGACATGATGCCGGTGAGTCGCAGCGCTCGTTCAATAAACACATACTGTACAAAAATATAGAGGACAGAAAAGATAAGCCGCTAATGTCCCAATATGGCGCTGACATCTTGTGTTGATTCGGGATCTGAGTCTGCGCAGTAGTGAGCATGAAGCGTAGCCGCGCGCTATCAAGGCCCCGCCCACACATATTCCCGCCTAATCGTTTAGTACAGTTTACCTCAGAACAACTCAAGTAATAGAAATGTAGAAATTAAAGTTAAAACTCCAGTCTCCTCTCGAAAATCGCCACCCCCCCAGGTCTCCTTTAGGACCCAGGCGGTAATGCCTGATCAAAAGTTGTTGTTGTGATATCTTGACTAATTATAACCTATTTCACTATTGTATGATTTTTATTACATTAAGTGCACATACAACATGCTTGAAATATAAAATAAATGCCTATGTATTGCATAATAAAATGAACTGGAAACATATATTGGAAGCAAAAAACACCTAATTTAATATAAGCTAAGCTAGCAGGCTAATTGGGTAGACGTTTGCTATGCTAGTACATAAGCTAACTAAAAAAAAACTATACCTTCAGTTATATACTAGTATATGAACCATATAACGCATTTTAAAACCATTATGTGATTTCAGGCGCTAAAAATACTACCCATTAAAAGCCAGTTGGGATCATTCAGGGTCCTAAAAGAGACCCGATTCCTGGGGGGACTTGATTTCTCACCACAGCGGCATGCAAACATATCCACATCGCTATGATCAGATGCTTTCTGAACTGCTGTTTTCTCACCGCTGTCATTTTTGTTGCATTTATTTTGTTATTGAGAGGAAAACGCGCAACACATATTTACATATTCATCTAAACGTTGCATCGGGATGTTCAACTTTTTACTTCTAAGCGAAGAATGAAAAAGAACGTCGTCGTTAGTATATTGGGGCCTTGAATCACGTTCAGTCTCTTGTGCGAGCAACAAGTTGCCGCTGCAGTTCACTTAACGGCCACCGGTGTCGCTAATAACAAGAGTTTCTGAATTCTACACTAACGTTCGCATAACATTTTTATAACTTAATGCGAACGTTATCAAAATGTTTTTGAGCATATTTGTGTTTGCTGGGTTATTGTAAAGCGTTACAATAGATGAATTTGTTTTCTGCATATGTGGTGCATTTTTAATTTCATTTAACCAGCAAGACTTACATGATCATCTGGCCATGCAAGCTAGACCAGCACTAACCAGCGCACACTTCTCTGAGTATATGAAAGTAATGCTGGCTAAGTTTTTCTTTTACCTTGAAAGTATTTCAATATGATGGACCAAACATTTTGCTTTTTGAATCTTACATATTAGTCAGAAAGAAGGCTGTCCATGTCTGTGCATGAATCCAGCAGAAGGAAAGGCCCATGCATGTCACATTATAAGCCTTAAGTTTATTGTCTATGTGTGGTAATAAGTGACACTCATATGATTCACACTGACAGAAATGATGTTTTATCGCGAACACAGTATGGCTTTAGCTAATGTCATTTTATCATCAGCCACCATGCCTTTATGTTTATGGATCAAATCCATGATTGCTGTTTTTTCACAAACGATGAGCGCTGTTGTCTTTTATTTTTCTTCTCAAGAGAAGCAAATGCATGTTCTGAACCGCTAAAAATGCCATACTATATATAGCTTTTGATTATTATGTAGCATATCTGTCGTGTAGTCACTCAAATCCATGAGCTCATGGGCAAATGTACAATAAACTTTGTATCTCAGAATGTTCCGATGTCGTTCATGTCTTACATGCATGTGTTTGCATTGGGATATTCACAATAAATCATTGCAAAGCAGCTTTATTTTTAAAAGAATAGTATTTTGCACACGGAATATAGGCGTAATAGTTTAATTCGTTTTTGGTTTATGCACTGATTCTGGATCAGTCAGAATGGTCATTGTTCTTTGGTTTCTCTTGATTTCTTATGTGATAAAACCTGGTTTTATGATTTTATCCTGTACTTTTTAATTTGCTGCTTGTTTGAGTGTGTTTGGGTGTCATGAGTTTAATTTTTCTGACCTGAAAAAAATCATCCGACATCGTTGTTTTACCTTTTTTTTAATTAGTCTTTGCACATTCGCTTTGTAAACACTGGATCGGTACTTCCAACATGATTACGTAATGCGTGGAGCATCACAGAGCAGTGCAAGACGAGCATTTGTGGTTAAAAAGTATATAATTTTTTATTTGACATTTGGACCCTGACATTTGGACCTTCAACCCATTGAACCCCAGTGAAGTCCACTATATTTCCTCAAAAACCTTCATTTCTTTTCGACTGAAGAAAGAAAGACATGAACATCTTGGATGACATGGAGGTGAGTAAATTATCAGGAAATTCTAATTCTGAAGTGAACATGCTTTTGTGATTTTCACCCTATTATTGAATCAATATACATGAAAGAGGAAACTTGTCATGAATGTAATGTAGTTGGTCCATTAGGAGCCTCTTGAAGTGCAAATATGCATCATAAATCTTGTACATTCATGCACTTGAACATCATGCAAAATGTATGCGTACAGAGTGTGGGTGTGTATGTGTGTGTGTAATAAAACATCACATTTATCATGACCTGCAATGTCATTATCAAATGTGAGAGGGATATCATGAATACTGTGAATTCAGATGTCCTGATGTTGCTCTGTGTGAATAGAGTCGGATATTGCCGGAAGGGTCTGGAGGTCAAGCCGCAGATGCATTGAATGGATGCTGAGTGTCTTCTTCAGAAAGGCAGTCCATTTTCTCCAGGGAATGATGTTTAATGTGTGCTTGAACTCGGAGGAGAGAGGTCTGACTGCTGCTATAGAAATGTCTATTTCTTGCAAT
>NC_063051.1:2250000-2257500 GCF_018812025.1 Megalobrama amblycephala
TCCGGTAACACTTTTCAAGATCTGATATAAATAAAAATAAAAGTAAGAGTTACAAGTAAGCGGTCATTACTGACAATAACACATGTGGATATCTGAACGCCGAATGAGAAGCAGAAGAAGCACTGCAGATGCTTTCCATTCGCAACAGCTGGATTCTCTAAAGCGTTCAATGGCATGTTCAAACCCAAAGCAATGCCAAGAGAGGAGAAAAACACGAGATAAGAGCTTTAGTCCAGTCGTCCAGTCGTTCTGACCTCTCGCAAAGGCTTGGATAGAAAGTCCTTCTTTGGAAATGCCTCTTTTCACATGGAAGGCCTTCAGTTATTAGATTAAGAGTTGAGCGTGAGAAACGCCAACTTAAAGCAACGTGAAGATGAGCAGACGTCCCCGTCGTTTGGTTTCATCTTGTGCTTAAACTTTCACCAAATCAAACGTGCATCAAATGTTTTCTTAACCGCAGAAGGAAAGATTCAAATATGAAGGCAACAGAATGACACACGACTGAAGGCACACGTCACGAGGGTCTGAACGAACGAAACTGAAGTTAACATCACTTACAAATCTGCCGTTTGTTTAATGCATGTGAGCGAACAAAAAAAAATGACCTAACAATAACATGAAAACAACTAGTACATATTTAATCTGCGCTAAACTACATTATCAAAAGGCCAAAAGTCGGTATATTGCAACTCTCTCCACTATCATCATCATCATCATGCATACAATGTCACTTCCTGTCAACGGCCGCCTGATTGGCTGACTGGGGCGTGTGACACACTGGCATCTCAAGAGGGCACAAAACGGGCATCTCTGTAAAGGGAAGACGTCACGCCACGGCTGGAGAGAGAACCACACCAACTGCGCATTTATGGAAATGCCAAAGCATCATATGTGTAGAAATATATATGGAATATATATATAGATTATACAAATGCACTAGCTACCTACTTAGGAATTTAAACAGCTGGTTTTTAGGAAATGCATTTGGCAGATAATATGATATTATGCACTAAACAGCTAGATTAAAGTCCGATAAGCGTTTAAACTACATTTGTAGTTTCTCTCTCCAGCTCTTGACTTCCTGTAAGCAGCGTTTCTCTGGAATAAACCCGAACACTAGCAAAACCCGACCCGATATTCCCCGCCTGGACGGACGAGCGCAGACTGAATCATGGGTTCGTTTGTGCGAGTCACTATTTGGCAGCGAATGAGTTGAATTTATGATTCAGTGACTCGAGTCAAGAGTGAATCAACATTCCCATGACGTGATTTCAGCTCTGCGAGCGTCGTCCCGTGAGGGAGCGTTTGCATATTCGTTTGCTTTTGTGCTCATTTACACAGCAAAATCCCCAGAGTTGAATCAACTCTGCTCATATGATCCCTCTCTATGTAGAGTTAAAATAGAGTTAAAGTTAATGATATAATGTGCTGTTTGTGGAGTTGTTTAATTAATCAGATCTTGAGAAGCTGTGGCTGAAGTCAGTTGTAGTTATTGTGTTTCTTTTCAGTGATTCTGCTTGTTAACAGCAGGCGTTCATCAATAATGCTCAATCATAACTTAATTATCTCATTAACTTTCACTCTGCTTCAATATAGAGAGGGACCATGTGAGCAGAGTTGATTTAACTCTGGAGATTTTGCTCTGTGTACTCCGAATCGAATCAGCGGCTACAGGTGTCGTCGATTGTTTTCCTCCCGCTGTCGGTAAAGTGCTATAAGAGACGCCGAGCCGGTGCGCCACAGCCGAACAGAAGGAATCCTTCGGCTCTAAACATCATCAATGATTGTGAATTCAGATTTCTAGAATACAGAATAAAGTTAAGGCAAACACATTTGAAGGGCTCTGAAATTACTCTACACTAGTAATCTAGCTCAAAGACTACTCTAGAACTCTGTTCAGTCGAGCTGTGAAGCGTTGAACTCGTTCATAGGACACTCACGCCATCTGTGGACTGATCGCAAGCCGAGGCTCGTCATATTGTAATATTAAAAATAGTGCAATTTTAGACATTTATATAAATAACTCTAAAATCGTGCTTTTAAGTTTGCTTTTTTTCAGCTTTCCATATACATGTATATATATATTTATATAGTAGCCTATATACACACACATACATACATGAATCTGTGTGTTGTTGGCACCTCAACAAACAACCGACCGCTCTCTCTCTGTCTCTCTGACAGCAAACAAACGTCAGAATAAATGTTTACGCTCCAGTATAAATATTGTGCATCTGATGCAAAACTAGTGATGTTGGCATTTTTACAGAACCGTTTTGTATTGAAGATGAGGGTAAAATTGAACCCTGAAACTTTCTACAATGCAAAAAAATGATGTTCTTCCTCAGTGTTTATATCTTGCTTTCCAGCACAAACATCTAAACAGTGTTAAATTGAGATATTGAGTGGTTTAAGTGCTTAAAACAAGAACAAACATTTATATTTGTTCTTGTTTTAAGCACAAACTCACTTCATTTTGATGATTTTTCTTTTTTCAGTAAACATGACTATTTTGCTTCTCCAGTAAATGTATCTTGATTTAAGAATGTTTCGATGTTTGCGCTGGACAGACGAGACTTTTTCCAGCGAAGAATCAAACCTGTTTTTGTTTGTTGTCAGAGTTTGTCAGTACAGAGAGAGAAGAGGACAAATAACATGTAAATATGTATAGAAAGTTCGTCTCGGTCCGAGTGAAAAGGCAAGACCGGAGCAAATCCGGAAGCGGCAGCTCTCGTGTGAGTCTGTTGTGCAACTGCCGTGATTTTCCTCCGACAAACGGGAAGCACGATCGCTCATACTAATGCACTGAGGTGCTGACGTCAGCTCGTCAGACCTGCTGTGCTTTCTGTTTGTCTTTGTTGCGGGTGTTTCTGCTGTCCGTGCGGCTGATCTGAATGACGCCCTGCACCAGCAGCGCCGGAGGTGCGGACTGAGTCTGTGCGTGGCGCGGCAATGACGACGGGTGGTAGTAGTGCCCTATGACTTCACTGTACGCGGGCGGAGCGCCCTCCAGCCTCCCGGCGCTGATGCCCGCGTCGATCAGAGGACTGTCGAAGACGGTGCGGTTGGGAGGCGCTCGGACCGACTCTCGGTTGAGCTCCAGCTGCTGCTCGGGGTCTCGGAGCTGAAGGGTACACGGGCCCTGGTACGGCGGAGGCTCTTCTCCGTCTGACAGCGAGATGGTCGGCGGGAGGTCGATGATGGCGTGGGGAAGGTACGGGTACGTGGGCTGGAAGCGGTCCAGACGCTCACGCTGAAGGTACGACGGGACCCGGTCCGGAGGTCGAGGAGTGTAGACCTGCTGGAGACACGGACACCAGAGTCAAACGGGATCTGGAATGATGCATGTCTACAAATACAGCTGGCATGTTGCCGTCTTCACTCATACTTATCCCAGACAAAAAAAACACCTCGAATGCAAGTTGTTGTTTTTTTTCCAGTAAAGTCAAAGTAATATATTTTGTTCAATAACATTTTTTAATGTTTTGTATTTTGAAGGAATTTTATGGTACCAAGTAACATTTATGCATTCTTGAAGCATAAATTCTGTCCTTTTTTGCATCATTACTATGCATTTTTAATGCAATTTCTTGGCATTTTTGTTCAAATATTTTTCTAATATTTTGAGGGAATGTTATACCAAGTAATATTTATACATTCTTTTTGCATCAATATTATGCATTTTATGGCATTTTTGTTCAATAATATGTTTTAATATTTTGTATTTTAAGAGAATCTTATGGCACTAAGTAATATTTATGCATTCTTTTCGCATAAATACTATCCTTTTTTGCATAAATATGCATTTGTATGCATTTTTTTTTTACATTTTTGTTCAATAATATTTTTTTATATTTTGTATTTTGAGGGAATCTTATGGTACCAAGTAACATTTCTGCATTCTTGAAGCATAAATTCTATCCTTTTTTGCATCATTACTATGCATTTTTAATGCAATTTCTTGGCATTTTTGTTCAATAATATTTTTTTATATTTTGTATTTTAAGAGAATCTTATGGCACCAAGTAATATTTATGCATTCTTTTTGCATAAATACTATCCCTTTTTTGCATAAATATGCATTTTTATGCATTTTTTTTTTTTTTTTTACATTTTTGTTCAAAAATATTTTTCTAATATTTTGTATTTTGAGGGAATGTTATACCAAGTAATATTTATACATTCTTTTTGCATCAATATTATGCATTTTATGGCATTTTTGTTCAATAATATGTTTTAATATTTTGTATTTTAAGAGAATCTTATGGCACTAAGTAATATTTATGCATTCTTTTCGCATAAATACTATCCTTTTTTGCATAAATATGCATTTGTATGCATTTTTTTTTTACATTTTTGTTCAATAATATTTTTTAATATTTTGTATTTTGAGGGAATCTTATGGTACCAAGTAACATTTATGCATTCTTGAAGCATAAATTCTATCCTTTTTTGCATCATTACTATGCATTTTTAATGCAATTTCTTGGCATTTTTGTTCAATAATATTTTTTTATATTTTGTATTTTAAGAGAATCTTATGGCACCAAGTAATATTTATGCATTCTTTTTGCATAAATACTATCCCTTTTTTGCATAAATATGCATTTTTATGCATTTTTTTTTTTTTTTTTACATTTTTGTTCAAAAATATTTTTCTAATATTTTGTATTTTGAGGGAATGTTATACCAAGTAATATTTATACATTCTTTTTGCATCAATATTATGCATTTTATGGCATTTTTGTTCAATAATATTTTTATTTAATATTTTGGATTTTGAGGGAATCTTATGATACTAAGTAATATTTATGCATTCTTTTTGCATCAATATTACACATTTTATGCATTTTCTTGGCATTTTTGTTCAATCATTTTTATTTAATATTTTGTATTTTGATAGAATTTTATAGTAATATTTATGCATTCTTTTTGCATAAATACTATGCATTTTTATGAAATTTCTTGTCTTTTTGTTCAATAATTTTTTTTTAATCATTTTGTATTTTAAGAGAATCTTATGGCACCAAGTAATATTTATGCATCCTTTTTTGCATAAATATGCATTTGTATGCATTTTTTTTTTTACATTTTTGTTCAATAATATTTTTTAATATTTTGTATTTTGAGGGAATCTTATGGTACCAAGTAACATTTATGCATTCTTGAAGCATAAATTCTATCCTTTTTTGCATCATTACTATGCATTTTTAATGCAATTTCTTGGCATTTTTGTTCAATAATATTTTTTTATATTTTGTATTTTAAGAGAATCTTATGGCACCAAGTAATATTTATGCATTCTTTTTGCATAAATACTATCCCTTTTTTGCATAAATATGCATTTTTATGCATTTTTTTTTTTTTTTACATTTTTGTTCAAAAATATTTTTCTATTATTTTGTATTTTGAGGGAATGTTATACCAAGTAATATTTATACATTCTTTTTGCATCAATATTATACATTTTATGGCATTTTTGTTCAATAATATTTTTTATTTAATATTTTGGATTTTGAGGGAATCTTATGATACTAAGTAATATTTATGCATTCTTTTTGCATCAATATTACACATTTTATGCATTTTCTTGGCATTTTTGTTCAATCATTTTTATTTAATATTTTGTATTTTGATAGAATTTTATAGTAATATTTATGCATTCTTTTTGCATAAATACTATGCATTTTTATGAAATTTCTTGTCTTTTTGTTCAATAATTTTTTTTTTATCATTTTGTATTTTAAGAGAATCTTATGGCACCAAGTAATATTTATGCATTCTTTTTGCATAAATACTATCCCTTTTTTGCATAAATATGCATTTTTATGCTTTTTTTTTTTTTTTACATTTTTGTTCAAAAATATTTTTCTAATATTTTGTATTTTGAGGGAATGTTATACCAAGTAATATTTATACATTCTTTTTGCATCAATATTATGCATTTTATGGCATTTTTGTTCAATAATATGTTTTAATATTTTGTATTTTAAGAGAATCTTATGGCACTAAGTAATATTTATGCATTCTTTTCGCATAAATACTATCCTTTTTTGCATAAATATGCATTTGTATGCATTTTTTTTTACATTTTTGTTCAATAATATTTTTTAATATTTTGTATTTTGAGGGAATCTTATGGTACTAAGTAATATTTATGCATTCTTTTCGCATAAATACTATCCTTTTTTGCATAAATATGCATTTTTTTACATTTTTGTTCAATTATATTTTTTAATATTTTGTATTTTGAGGGAATGTTATACCAAGTAATATTTATGCATTCTTATTGCATCAATATTATTCATTTTATGCATTTTTTTTGGGCATTTTTGTTCAATAATATTTTTTATTTAATATTTTGTATTTTGAGGGAATCTTATGATACTAAGTTTTATTTATGCATTCTTTTTGCATAAATAGCAAATAATAAATGTGATTTATAAGGAATGCCACTAATATTTATGTTTGTTTTATTCTTAGATTCCTGTTCTGTTCTGTTCTGCATTTGTTGTGGAGTGAGAGGATCTAAAATGCATGTTTATAGAGTTTAGAATGTTTATAAACATTTTCATATTAATTCTGAATGTCATAACAACATTAATCTTTACACTGATGTGACTTATTTGTGTTTTTTTTCTCTCAACAATGCAATTTGGACCCTTTGTGACTTATTTTCTGTCTGGATGAGAGTACAGAGTAATAACAGCGTTGCATATAAATGCAGTTATTAATGAAATAAATCATACCTCACTGATGGCACTAGAAGAGCCTGGAGCATCAGAGGACCACAGACTGCCCTCCTGAATAAAACACAGAGAAAAACACATGATACAGAAACAGAAACAATTTATATTTATATAAGGACTTAAAATATACAATATATTTTTTTTATTTTTTAATGCACATTAATGTAATTTGCTATAGTTCAATAATAAAGAGACTCTAAAAGCATCATTTCTCATTTCCAACCGCTTGAGAGAAACACTGGTCGTCTATCATGCATTCAGCCCAGTTTCAATCATCATTCAACGATGATATCAAGATGAATCATAATGTGTTCAATCGTGACATATTGCAGTGTGTCATATTGTGAGGTAGTTTATTCTACAGCCACTAGATGTCAGGATTTCTGTAATGAGTCTAGAATGAGTTAAATTGCTAAACTGTCACACACACACACACTCATGAGTGTCATGAGTCATTGATAATGTGACCCAGCCGAAGCTAACATTAGCACAGTTACTCGACAGTGATCCGAAACCTGTGAGACGGACATCAGCGTGTGTGAATGAAGCATCATGGACAGTACAGTGTGTGTGTGTGTGTGTGTTTCTTACCGACGGCAGGGGCAGGTGGCGTCTGCGCGCTCGTCCGTGGCGAGAGATGAGAGATCGCGCAGAGAGTCTGTAGTGATTCAGCAGACATGTGATCACCACCACCATCATCATCATCACCACCACGATCACCAGGATCTGAACAAACTCCAGCTGGGCTGCA
>NC_063051.1:2265000-2292500 GCF_018812025.1 Megalobrama amblycephala
AACGCTATTAATGTCATGTGACCACGACCAACCCGTCTGACAGCAAGACACCCGTCTGTGTTCTCAGACAAAACAAACAACACACAGCAGTACAAACACTTCCCAGACTCGTTTCTCAGACGGACACGTTCAAACACAGGACTAAATGGAGCAAAGGTCACGGCTCACTCTGAGCGCACTACTGAGGGAAGGTGGAAGAGAGCGAGAGTAAAACTACAGGAGATCAAGTGTTGAACCGCACACAGATTGTGAAATCAGCCAATGAAGGGAACAGCTTCATAAACATACAAAATAATGAAAAGGTTTGTGTTATGGATGCTCCAATCAGGATTTTTGCAGCTGATCATATGACTACCGACTATTTCTTGTTATCATGATCGGCCGATCCCAAACATTCAAGCTTTATATAGTAATATGTAAGCTCTCTGTTGACCCCTTACGCCCTGAAGGCATTTGTAATCATTATATCGAGATATTGCAATATTAAAATGCAACGATATGTATTGTTTATTAGGGCTGGGTATTGACACAATTTTCACGATTTGATTCGATTTCTATTCACATGCTTTCGATTCGATTGTTTTGGATGTAGTATTTCAGTTTCAGCACATGACAAATTTTCTAGAGGAAGAAAATCTCTCAACTAATGCTGTAAACTAACATGTAAGTCAGTTGGTACTACTATAATAATATTGAAGGTTAAATAAACTTATTTATATACAAACACTTAAATTACACTTTTTTTTATAAAGTTTAGAATTGCATAATCATATTTCTACTCCAATTCGTTTTTTTGAAATATAAACATTTAAATCGCTGCTGTCATTACTGATTTATTCAAACATGCATTAAATATTGAAGAACATTAAAAATTATAATGAATATGTAACGGTGCATAGCTATATTTATCTTTCTAGAGCACTTTTCTAGCTGATTAATGAGTTTATGGTCACTGAATGTGTTTTTCTGAGGTAAATGTGACGTAAGCTGTTTTATTGAGGTTGAAACACTGATTGAGCGATTATACGAGACATGATACGGATTTCAGTAAGTTGTACTGTATATTTTAACATACCTTCAGATGTTCATGCATGTTTATTTCGCTGTAACTGGTATTAAAGCGGAGGAGAGGATGATCACATGCTTCTCTTTAACTGAGGCGCTAAAGCGATCTGTCACGCCACATTAAACAGCGCCAAAACGGTATTTATTTTTTGGATCTCATAATAAGACGGACGTCATTTGAAATCTGAGACTTTGCTTCATATCAAAAGTAACAAAGATTATTGTGATTTACTGGATGGGAGGCGCTACATATTCTGCTCATTCATCAACTGAAAATAGACTTGACTAATCGATTCTTGGGATTTAAGAATCGATATCGGTTCTAGAATTGAGAAATCGAGAAATCTATATTTTTTACCCAGCCCTACTGTTTATGTAAACAATATGATTAGCGATATAGAGTTAGACTCAGTTTACTGTATACTGTAAGGTATAATTCACCCAAAAATGTAAATTCTGTCATATATACTCTCCCTCAGGTTCAAACCTATAAGATTCGATCAACTTCCAAACACAAATGAAGATATTTTTTTTATGAAATCTGTGAGATTTCTGTCCCTCCATTTAAAGTCAGTCATCTAAAACTTAAAAAAAAAAATATATATATATGACATAAGGCATCGTAAAAATAATCAATGGAGTGGTCTAATCCAAATCCAAGTCTTCTGAAAAGACACAATGGCTTAATATGATGAACAGATTTACAATGACACACATACTGTAGTAAACACGGACGCTCACATGCTTGCATGACGCACAAAAACAAAATAAGAGACAGTGAGAAAATGCAGAATTTAAATTTCAGTTTCGGCGACATTACTACATTAAACTATTATATATAACGATGAATACAATACAATGTATAATAATGCAAAGGGGGAATATTTGTGGGTCCTGAAAATAATAAAATAATAATGATTAAAAAAAAAAACTTCCTTCTTTATAAGGCTTAAAATATCACAACAGTATCGCAATATGTATCGAATCATGAATGTATCGTTACACCCCTATGGCATACTTAAAATAGCGTAAAAATATTGTAAATTATATTATATTATATCAGGAATAGTATTTTAGCATTTAGTTAAATATGCTTTCTATTTTAGATTTCTTATGCATGAAATCTTTTTATTTATTATGAATATGTTGTGATTATTTTATGATTATTACACTTTGTGCTATATAAATAAACTTGCCTTGCCTAAAACGGTTTGTACATTGAGACGTCACTAATACACAATCATGGGAAGAGACGGTGTGATTTCTCTCTCTCACACACACAGGCCTTTATTTCACTGGTTGGTCCTGCCTCTGACCTCTGACCTCTGCAGCACAGACACCCACACAGCTGCAGTGTCTCATATGCAAAATGCTCATTTACATACATCTGAATTAAACTAAGACAGTAATTAAGACTCAGATGAGACTGTGAGACTAAAGTGACCTCCAAAACACACACACACACGAAATCTGACACATGAAAGAACCTGCGTTCATTTGTACAACTGCAGATGGTTTCATTTAATATCCATGCCTTTTATTTACAAGTGATGTGTGTCATCTATCCTGAGACTATATTTATATTTGAATATTTAATGCATATACACATTGTTTTTCAATTCTCTAAACATTTTCCAGGACCCCAGTTTGAAAACCCCAAGTCTGCTACTAGATGTCTGGACGATGCCAAAAGTTCCCAAAGAATCAGTCCAGGAGAGTAAGAGAATTCCCATGATTCAATAACTGGAGCTGCTCAAGGAAACTGATGAACAGTCTGACATACTGAAGAGAAACGAGACACAGAGAGCATGCTGGGAGAGCGGACGTGGACGTGACATAACAAATGACTAATGAAGTCAAATGTGTGTGTGTGACGGGGGTTGAGTCGGGCGTTTCTATATTCCCACACATCCCATCTGCTATTTATGACTCCAGACACTGAAAGCGTCTGTGCGAGGTCTCGCTGACAACAAAAGAGCCAAACGCCACGCAAACCTACAACCAAAGACCTTCACGTTATCCATAATAATATATGTAGGGTTGAGCATTGACATTCGATTCAATTCACAAGCATGTGATCTGATTCAAGTCGATATTGATTCATTTGGATCTATATCAGGTACAGAATGTCAATATTTCTCAAGCGAAAAAAATCTAAAAGCTGTAAACTATACAGGAACCCTGTCAGTGGCTACAAAATTAGAGGTTAATAATAAGACAAAAATAACTGGATTGATCGATTTCAGTAAGTTGTTCTGTATCTTTCAATATTCCTTCTGATGTTCATTCATGTTTATTTGGTGCTGTAACTAGTAGTAAAGAGGAAGAGATGATCGTGATCTTCTGTAACCAAAGGTATTTATTGTTTGAATTTCGTAATTAATAATTGGAAAGCTGAGACTTCAAAAGTATCAAAGTTTATTGTGATTATTGGATGGGAGGAGCTACAAATAATGTTCAGTGAAGTAAAACAACATCTAAAAGATCGATTCTTGGGATTTAAGAATCACTATAGGTTTATCAAAATGACAATTGATTACATGTGAGAAATCAATATTTTCAACTAGGGCTGGGTAAAAAATATTGATTTCTCGATTTTTATTGATTCTCATTTTTACGAACCGATATCGATTCTTAAATCCCAAGAATTGATTAGTCTAGTCTGTTTTCAGTTGATGAATGAGCAGAATATGTAGCGCCTCCCATCCAATAAACCGCAAAAATCTTTGTTACTTTTGATATGAAGCAAAGTCTCAGATTTCAAATGACGTCCATCTTATTATGAGATTCAAAAATAAATACCGTTTTGGCGCTGTTTAATGTGGCGTGACAGATCGCTTTAGCGCCTCAGTTAAAGAGAAGCATGTGATCATCCTCTCCTCCGCTTTAATACCAGTTACAGCGAAATAAACATGCATGAACATCTGAAGGTATGTTAAAATATACAGTACAACTTACTGAAATCCGTATCATGTCTCGTGTAATCGCTCAGTGTTTCAACCTCAATAAAACAGCTTACGTCACATTTACCTCAGAAAAACACATTCAGTGACCATAAACTCATTAATCAGCTAGAAAAGTGCTCTAGAAAGATAAATATAGCTATGCACCGTTACATATTCATTATAATTTTTAATGTTTTTCAATATTTAATGCATGTTTGAATAAATCATTCATGACAGCCGCGATTTAAATGTTGATATTTCAAACGAATTGGAGTAGAAATATGATTATGCAATTCTAAACTTTATTTATAATAAAAACATAATTGAGCGTAATTTAAGTGTTTGTATATAAATAAGTTAATTTAACCTTCAATATTATTATAGTAGTACCAACTGACTTACATGTTAGTTTACAGCATTAGTTGAGAGATTTTCTTCCTCTAGAAAATTTGCCATTTTCTGTAACTGAAATACTACATCCAAAATAATCGATATCGAATTGAACGCATGTGAACAGTAATCGAATCGAATCGCGAAAATTGCGTCAATACCCAGCCCTGTTTTCAACCCAGACCTAATCAGTACAAATGACACTGGACACAAAACATGGGCTTCAGTCACACACATTAGTTTAACTTCATATTTCCAGGAAAAGCAGCTCCAGACGTCCTGAAGTGAACTTCACCTGAGGCTGGATTTCTCCAGGCTTTAGTTCGACAATCAGCTTGACTTTGAGTGAAAATCTGTTTCTGGCACACCAGCGCTTTCAAACTGCTGAATAGCTGGAAAACAAAGCCGATCTCCTCGCGGTCCTGCCAGCAGACACCAGCAGCATACGGCTCATAGGCGGGTAAACAGAGAGTCCAGACCAGCTTTACCTTCACCTGGGCCACTGCCAAACCGGTTAATTATTAACTCACACACTCAGACAGGAACTGTTAATGGATACTAAAATAGCCGGCGCTCAGTGATATGCGTGTCTGCACCTGATAACTGATCACACCAGAAACACCCTGATAAAGACAATGAATGAATGAATGAATGAATGAATGATATATATATATATAGTCCAAAAGTTTGGAACCACTAAGATTTTTAATGTTTTTAAAAGAAGTTTCGTCTGCTCACCAAGGCTACATTTATTTAATTAAAAATACAGTAAAAAACAGTAATATTGTGAAATATTATTACAATTTAAAATAACTGTTTTCTATTTGAATATATTTCACAAAGTAATTTATTACTGTGATGCAAAGCTGAATTTTCAGCATCGTTACTCCAGTCTTCAGTGTCACATGATCCTTCAGAAATCATTCTAATATGCTGATTTGCTGCTCAAGAAACATTTATGATTATTTTCAATGTTGAAAACAGTTGTGTACTTTTTTTTTCAGGATTCCTTGATGAATAGAAAGTTCAAAAGAACAGCATTTATCTGAAATACAAAGCTTCTGTAGCATTATACACTACCGCTCAAAAGTTTGGGGTCAGTAAGAATTTTTATTTTTATTTTTTTGAAAAGAAATTAAAGAAATGAATACTTTTATTCAGCAAGGATGCATTAAATCAATCAAAAGTGGCAGTAAAGACATTTATAATGTTACAAAAGATTAGATTTCAGATAAACACTGTTCTTTTGAACTTTCTATTCATCAAATAATCTTGAAAAAAATATTGTACACAAATATTTTGTACAATTGTACACATTAAATGTTTCTTGAGCAGCAGATCAGCATATTAGAATGATTTCTGAAGGATCATGTGACACTGAAGACTGGAGTAATGATGCTGAAAATTCAGCTTTGATCACAGAAATAAATTACTTTGTGAAATATATTCAAATAGAAAACCGTTATTTTAAATTGTAATAATATTTCACAATATTACTGTTTTTTACTGTATTTTTAATTAAATAAATGTAGCCTTGGTGAGCAGACGAAACTTCTTTTAAAAACATTAAAAATCTTAGTGGTTCCAAACTTTTGGACTGTACTGTATATATATATATATATATATGTGCCAACCTAAATGAATAAAGTTACTAAATATGGCATGACTCAAATAAAACAATATGAGTCAAAAAGATGCAATTTATAATACTGGCATACTGTGTTTCTATATACTGTAAACTATCATCTGAGCACATACATTTAGCGTGTAGTTTAAGTGTGCGAAATGATTTGAGCAGACAGTGAAAGCTGATTCTGATGTAATTCATCATGTACAGTCGTTTAATCTCACTGCAGGACGAAGACGGACACATTCTGAATCGCATCCAAACATGTCGGCAGCTTGTGGCGCAAAGAGCAGCGCTATAAAAAAAGCACACAGCATGTGTATGACACACACACACACACACACACACACGGAAGATGAAACCCAATGATCTCCTGCCTTGAGCAGCACATGTTTGAGAGACAGACAGATAAACAACCTGTATCTCACGGGAGTGTGTATGAGGAAGAAAGAGGAAAGGGAAAAACCACAGAATACTGGGAACGGGGGGGGAAACCTGTTTCACAATTTCTCATGATCTTCTGTAACCAGATCCTGATCCAAACCACACACGGTTGAGGCATGTAGCCGCGTGTGACCGATTCTTCAGAAAGATAACGGAGCACAAGCCTCGTCGCCTCGCCTGGAGTCAAAGACAAAACACTGGGATCTGTAAGGAATCGGATCAGCCAGTTTCTACTACGCAATCATCACCAAGTAGGGCTGGGTTGAAAATATAGATTTCTCTCATTTTGATGAAACCGATATTGATTCTTAAATCACAAGAATCAATCTTTTAGATGCTTCAAAACTTCTCTGAACTTTATCTGTAGCTTCTGCCGTCCAATAATTACAATAAGCTTTGACACTTTTGATATGAAACAAAGTCTCAGCTTTCAAATTCTGTCACAAAATTCAGCCAGTTTTTGTGTCTCTTTAATGTGTGGTGACAAATCGCTGTTGAAACGATCATCTCTTCCTCTTTACTACTAGTTATAGCACCAAATAAACATGAATGAACATCAGAAGGAATGTTGAAAGTCTCATGTATTCGAACAATCAGTGTTTCAACCGAGGAAAGACGTCAATAAAACAGCTTGTAAACACTGTCATGTCACATTTACCTCAGAAAAGCCATTAAATGACCATAAACTCGAATTTTTATAAATATATGCATTGCATATTCATTGCATTTTTACTTGTTCTTCTATAATAATGCATGTTTGAATAAGTTTTATGACAGCCACCATTAAAATGTTTATATTTCAAACAAACAAATAGGAGTAGAAACATAAAAAGTTGTTATTATAAAAACTGCCTTATGTGGAATTTAAATGTTTGCATTTAAGTTAATTTAATTTTACCCTGTGTACATTTTACAGCTTTAGTTCAGAGGAATTTTTGGACATGTACTGTTCCTGATATATACAGTTGAACCAAAAATTATTCAGACATTTTTGATATTTTTTTACTAGTGGACACTATGTTCATTTATGTAAGTGAGGATAGTAAAATAAAATAAACTGTGACATATTATACCCAAAAATCGAATGGTGAATTTTGTGTCGATGCCCAGGCCTAGTCAGAACAGTGACAGACAGCTGGAGATACTGAGCGTTTCTCACTCTGCCGTACATGTCACAACACGCGCCAGACGGAGTTTCACAGAAAATGACTGAACGCCGTGAGACGGGTGATGTCAGCGGACCGGAGACAAAGCATTGTGACGAAGGTGAGTCAAAGCAGCCCTGCAATTAGCAGCGTGTCCACGGCGATTATAAGGAATGAGCAACCGACAGGATCTCAAAGCATAGCCGCTGCGCTCCGTCTGCGATCAAGAACATAAAAACATCAAACAACGTTCAGCAGAAAAACCCTGAAGACTCATTTCACCCCAAAATCAAAGTTCACCCATCAATTACTCACACATGTCTCTCCAAACCTGATATTGTGAAGATTTTGTGCAACTCTTTCACATATAATGGGTTTGACACGTCTGTTAAAGGGGTACTTCACCCCGGAAAGATGAATGTGTATTTAAAATTGGTCATTTATGTAGTAGAAATGTGAAATTATTTTTGAATTTGGAGCTTTCTAGACTGAGAAAAGGCAGAAAATGTATTTTTGACTAATGTGGATGAAAGACAACAACTCCCAGAATGCACTTGTTTTGCTGCCCCTGCGAGGCCACGCCCAAACCGCGCCTATCGGTTACAGGCGGAATTACCAGGAAAATTCAAACAACTAGGCTTGCTTTGTTACATATTAATTCTATAAATCGTGAGTTAGTTCATACATTTACAGCGAAATGGTGCTAAATTGCTTTGTACCTGGATGTACACCCAAAACCAGGAAAGGACAAGTAAGTTTCCATCATTTTCCGATTAAGTTAAAGATTTGGAGCGATGTAAACAGTAGCTGCGGGCCATCAAACACCCGAAGTTTGGAGATGACACCGTTATAGAAAACCTAAAAAAACGCAGAATATGTAGTCTCTATTTCAAGCACGAGGACTACGAACCAAATATCCTTGCAATGAAGAGAACCATTCTGAAGGACACCGCGATCGATATTCACTTTCCCAGAGGACGAACAGCCTGGGCATCTGGTACTAAGCGTATTCGCCTAGAGGTAAGACTCGCTGATACTAGACTGATAACACAGTAGCCTATATGTAGTGTTGTAGGTAGCAGTAAATCTGCAAACTTAGCAAAGTAACGTTAGATAGACAATTACATATAAGTTGCATATAAGTTGACTGTTATCAAAGTAAAGCCACTGTACTGTAAAACTGAGTTAGTTTATTTATCTATTTATGCTAACGTTACCACAAAAGCCTGTTGCTGTATTGGTTGAGATGACTGCAGAGACCGATAAATTTGCGAGATGAACCACTGATGTAGTGCAGACTATAACAAAATATGTTAAGCTTAAAAATATAATTGACACCCAGTTTTGATAAAATCTTTGATCTATGTCCGTGAGTAACCTCAAAAGCGCATATGTATGGGCGTGGTGAAAAAATGCGGAACTACCTGCTATTACTGGCTGTAGTTTTATGCCTCTGGCCAAAAAAGCCTCCGATGACGCAAAATGACGATTTTTGCGTCATCGGAGGCTTTTTTACAGAATAAAAATGCATAAATCTATCATCTCGGGCTGATATGAAGGGGGAAAGCACGGTAATTCGAAAATACTAGTGGTATTCTACTAATACAAAGCTTAATGCTAAATCCTGAAGTAACCCTTTAAGCTCCAGTGCATAGTGCATAAATGCACATTCACACGATAATGTTTTAAAAACTATTCACTATTTACACCACATCTATAATGATAACGACACAATAGGAACAATATTGTTGGAATCAATTTCAGAGTGATTTTTTTTTCCAGCTGAATCTGAACGATAAAAATATTCAAAGCAAATGTCATCCGATATGAACGTTTTGGCCAATACCGATAACCGATAATTCTTTATATTTGAAAGTCGATAACCGATATATTGGCCGATCTAAATCCAAATTTATAAATAATTTTTAAGAGCTTGATTACAAAAACAAAAGTCTCACAAATAAAAGCCACGTCACAAACACATAATTCTAATATTCTCATTATAATATTATGTAGCCAATATGACAGATGTTGCACTTAACTGTATTTTAAGTGATTTCAATCATATTTCAAGCAATTCATAACCATCATGATGATCAGTGCACATCTGAAGCATCTCAGATGAAGGAAATAATCCATTATTTATCGGCTTTAATATATCAGCCAAATTTTCTTATCAGGCCGATAATGATAATATTAAAATTTATCATATATCGGCAGATACCGATATGGTGGCAGATATATCGTGCATCCCTATCAAGAGCATTTTACTAATATTCT
The DNA here is from genome assembly GCF_018812025.1 of Megalobrama amblycephala. Classification (NCBI taxonomy): domain Eukaryota; kingdom Metazoa; phylum Chordata; class Actinopteri; order Cypriniformes; family Xenocyprididae; genus Megalobrama; species Megalobrama amblycephala. Next base: position 2,274,897 of record NC_063051.1, read on the forward strand.
TATTATGAAAACGTTATTTCTAAAACATTCAAACGTCCACTTTTTTAGGGATGCACGATATATCGGCTACCATATCGGTATCAGCCGATATATGTTCATTTTTAATGTTACCGTTATTGGGCTGATAAGAAAATTTGGGAAGATAAATAATGGATTATTTCCTTCAGCTGAGACGCATCAGATGCACACTGATCAGCATGATAGTTATGAATTGCTTGAAATATGATTGGAAAATACAGCGCAAATCTGTCATATAGGTTACATAAAATTAAATTAAATAAAAAAAAAACATAAATGTATGCTTGAGGCTTTTAATGGTGAGACTTTTGTTTTTGTAATCAGGCTCTCAAAAATTAGATAAAATGTTTTTGGCCAATTTATCGGTTATCGGCTTTCAAATGTAAAGAATTATCGGTTATCGGTATCGGCCAATATTTTCATATCGGTGCATCTCTACAGTTTTTTAAATGTTTTTAAAAAATTCTTGAATAATATGCAAATGTTAAGGGAACATTCCATTTTATCATTCTCCAAACATTATGGGAACGTTACTTTTGAATGTTCTGAAACAAGTAGTAACATTTTTTTTTTTTAAATCAGACGAACTAAAATGTTTCAGGAAAAAAAATGCTACATGTTCTATAATGAATGTTCTATAAACGTTACTGGAGAGAACCATGCCAGAACATTCTGAGAACGTTTCCTGAAAAACTGACATAAGTTTAGAGCGACGTGAGGGTGAGTAAACGGCACAACTCTCCCTTTAAGGACACATTGTTCACGGCTCTTATTTAGCCGTAGGTTTGAAACGCTCAGCTGAAACAAGGCCAACGTTCTGGAGCGCAGCTGTTTCCTCTTCCTGTGCTGTGAAGAGCAGAACACTCAGTCATGTTTCCTCTCTTTAACCTGATCGACGCAGATGTGTTTGTATCAGAAAGCTCTGCCTCGGGCCTCAGAGACACAGTGAACGTCTCACGGGATCAAGGCCGGATAATTAGCAGAGCGTCGACCCAACAGAAACAGGGCAAACAGCAGAGAAAGAGAGAGCAGACGACGGAGTGCCTGGTCTGGTCAAGTTTATGAGTGCTGCGCAATTCATCGTAATATAATCTGCTTTGTGCAATTATCAAATCTGTGCGGGCATGCAGTTCCTCTTAAAAACAAATCCAAGAAATCTCATTATAATTGACAACCGCATTGTTTACGCGGATGACAAAGACTTCTGGTTGGTTGCCAGTTCTGCCCACAACGACTACTACCTACTGTCAAACCCAAGAGAGACACGAAACACAAAGGATAAGAGGAAAACCGCAAGCTGTAATATCCTGTACTGTCCCATCTTCCCCTGAAGGGATGATCTGGTCCTCCCCACCCCAAACACAACACCAGCTTCAGACAAACAACATTTCCTGTAAGCAAGGAGCTGATCCAATCTGCAATGATGTTTTACGGTGAACGCGAGCGGTTAGTGGGTGGCCTGTCGTGTCGCTGATGCATCGAGACGTTTGCTGAATGAGACACAAACTCATCAGCGCACTTCAGTTCCCGTAAACCCGCAGCGGGGGGCGTCTGTGATGAGAAAGTGTCTAATTTGTGTTTCCCGCTAACCGTTCCCTGCTTCTACAAACAAAGCTAGGAAAATGACACAAAAAACAAAAGAATCAAAATAATTTCTTGTTGCATAAAGAAAATGAAGCCTATTTTATGATGTTTTGCATTTAGAGATTATTTTCATGTAAATTAAGCACATTTTCATAATCACAAAGTTTTAATAATCACTCCACAACTATAATAATAAAGACACAGATTTATGATTTTTTTTTTGACAGCCAATGTCAACCCAGCTAACAAAAAATTAGTAGTGCTGTCAAACGGTTAAGCGCGATTAACTGCATCCAAAATAAAAATTTGTTTACATAATATGTGTTTGTACTGTTTATTTATTATGTATATATATATATAAATATACACACATATATGTATATATTTAAGAAATTTTACATGTGCATATATATATATATATATATATATATATATATATATATTTTGTTAAATATCTACATATATATATATATATATATATATATTATAATATATTTTTGTTAAATATCTACATATATATATATATATATATATATATATATATATATATATATATATATATATATATATATTTTTTTTTATATTTTTGTTAAATATCTACACATATATATATATATATATATATATATATATATATATATATATATATATATATATATAAAATAATTATACACAGTCCACACACATATATTATGTAAATACAAACTTTTATTTTGGCACTAGTTCTGAGAACGTTTTTATTCTTATTAAGTTACGTTATTTCTGAATGTTCTCTGAACATTAAAAACATTTTTCTATGTTTTGCTAAACATTTTTTGCTATGCGAACGTTAAGACTCCAAACATTATGGAAACGTTACTTTTGAATGTTCTCCGAACGTTCTGAAATAAGTAGTAACATTAAAAAAATCGGACTGAAACATTTAGGAAAAAAAAAAAACGATGTATAAATAATATTTTTGTGCTAACATTTTGTAAACATTATTAAAAACCAGATAACTCTGAAAGAACATTCTATTAATGTTACTGGAAGAACGTTTGAAGACAACCTTGCCAGAACATTCAGAGAACATTCCCTCAAAAACTTTTGTAATCAAGAGAATTTCTTGTTGCATTTTGTTAAGTATCCTCGTAAACACAATCGGTTATATCTTAAGTGAATGTAAACAGTTGAGAAAAAAAACATGCATTTGTATCAGTATATTGGATCCGTGCAGCTCTTAAAGTGACAGCAGCCTAATAAATCTGCTGCAGTCATTAATGTTAATTAAACAACAAAAGACAAAGATAAAATCACTCACTGCTCCTGAATGAATAACTTTTGTAGTTTTAAAAAGGATTAGTCTATATTTAATGCATACAGCAGTGGTATTTTACATTTGATTACTTTATTCAATTTCTGTTGTTGTCTATTATTTATCAGAATACCACTGTAAGTACATCTTCCTGAAAAACCTAAGCACTGTTTATTTAATTTTTATTTTTGTTCTGTTGTATTTTTTTTGTTGGTTTTGTTTGTAATTAGTTCTTACTTGTCTTCAGTAACCGTTTTGAGGACTTTGTACTTTTCATTAGTTAACATATTAGTAGGGATGCATCGATATGAACATTTTGGCTGATACCGATAACCGATAATTCTTTATATTTGAAAGCCGATTACCGATATATTAGTCAATCTAATGAATCTAAATCCAAATTTTTATATAATTTTTGAGAGCCTGATTACAAAAACAAAATTCTGTGCAAAATTCAAAATGCTGTGTCCCAAACACACGATTATAATGTTCTCATTATAATATTATGTAGCCTATATGACTACTGTATTTTCCTTTCTGAAGTGATTCTAATAATATTTCAAGCAATTAATAACCATCATAGTGAACAGTGCGCATCTGAAGCGTCTCAGCTGAAGGAAATAATACATTATTTACTGGCTTTAATATATCAGACAAATTTTCTTATCAGGCCGATACCGATAACGTTAAAAATGATCATATATCGGCTGATACCATTATATCGTGCATCCCTATATATTAGCTATTAATTGCGAAATTTCACTCACAATTAAATTTACTCATATCATTAACAAGACTTTGATCATATCACCCACCAATAATCGTGATTTCGTGATTATGATTTTTGCCATAACTGAGCAGCCCTACATTAAACACATTTCAATACTGTAACGCAGTGATTTTAAATGTAAACCAACATATATAAAAGGCAGAACATTTAAAATAATACCACTTCATTCAACATGAGATGGAGGGTTAATTTGCATCTGAAATCAATGCAAAACATCTTAAAGATCCTAAAAACAGTGTTGCACAATGTTATAATTTCAATTCAAGTTTATTTATTTGCATATCATGTGGTTAGTAAATGTCATGTATTCAGTTGTGCTCATAATGATTACAATACAGGAAAGTTTTGAATGTTTTCTTTTGTAATTTGGGCTGACATTTCTTTATTGAACTTTCTCTTTCATGTTCACAGAAGCCAGGAGAGATTCAGCGACAGACAGACATGTCTGACAGACAGTGACGTATGTCTATCCCTGAATCTCTCTTGGCTTCTGTGACCGTGAATGAAGCGAGCGAGATCTCACACGTCCATGCTTTGTCCGGCTTGTGCTTCCAAGAATGGAAAGAACAGAGTCTGCTTCTCTGTAACATCCAGGAACATGTTAAAACCTCAAATCTGCTTACAGCACCGTTTCTCTGAGCTGAAACAAACAAACATTCATTCTGCGTCGCTTGCGGCCTCTTCTGCAAAACAATTTGTGATAAGAGATCCTCACAGCAAAATAAAAATAACCAAAAATCCTTCCCTCGCCACCCACACTGAAGAAACCAGCTCTGGGCTCGAATCTCGAACAAACTCTGAATCAAACCACCGCTGACTGACTTAAACTTGATCAACTGGATATTTGCCGGAGTGTAACTTTCATTTCCAGAGAACATCAGGTCAGGCGTGACTGAGTGTCTGTCTAGACAAACAAGGGCAAGACAACGTCTAAAAACAGCTGCGATTACAGGAACATTATTTCTACCGTATCAGAGATGCTCGAAACCGGACAGTAAGTTCTACTTTGGAATTCAAGATCTCTGCAGATCTTTTCCCAGGACGCCGGGTGCATATCACCTTGCTATTTGCTCAGCTTTTTCTTCACAAAAGATTATTTGGTAACTGCAGACAGATTTTGCAAGACGGTTAATCATGCGTCCTCAAATAAAATTCCACGAATGAATGAGTCTGCTGGACAACAGGGGGCAGCTGTCTGAACAATAAGTTAGTCACTACAAATTAAGTATTAGTCGGGCAACTCCCAGCTGAGGATTTTGAAGCAGACAGAACGTCACACAAGCAGTCGAACCACATCCGTTCTGATAACCACAAACCAAACCACAGCATCTGATCAGACCAATAATGACAGCATGCTTATGAAAATCATATGCACATCATTACATCATAATGTTTTCATGTGCATATAGCTAAGGGGGGACTGCATTTGTAGACTGTGCCCACCAATAAATAACAAGTTAAAGGATTAGTTCACTTTCAAAATAAAATTTCCGGATAATTTACTCACCCCCATGTCATCCAAGATGTTTATGTCTTTCTTTCTTCAGTCGAAAAGATTTTTGATGTTTTTGATGAAAACATTCCAGGATTTTTCTCCATATAGTGGACTTCAAACGGTTGAAATTACAGTTTACAGCGATACCAGACAAGGAATAAGGGTCTTATCTAGAGAAACCATCACTCATTTTCTAAAAAAAAAAAAAAAAAATTACAATTTTATACATTTTAACCATAAATGCTCATCTTTAACTAGCTCTCTTCTTCTACGCTCTCTATTAGACTGCTAAGCATATTACTGCCCTCCACAGGTCAAAGTTTGAACTAAATTGTCATACACAATATGCTAGTGCAAGTATATAACAATTAGTTCAAACTTTGACCTGTGGAGGGCAGTAATATATTTAGCAGCGTCTACACTGACGGAATTCAAATAGAGAAGAAAAAGAGAGCTAGTTCAAGATGAGCGTTTATGGTTAAATTGTATAAAATTAAAAAAAAATTTAGAAAATGAGCGATGGTTTCTCTAGATAAGACCCTTATTTCTCGTCTGGGATCGCTGTAAACCGTAATTTTGACCTTCAACCGTTTGGAGTCCATTGAAGTCCACTATATGGAGAAAACCCCGGAATGTTTTCCTCAAAAACCTTAAAGGATTAGTTCACTTTCGAATTAAAATTTCATAATAATTTACTCACCCCCATGTCATCCAAGATGTTCATGTCTTTCAGTCGAAAAGAAATTAAGGTTTTTGATGAAAACATTCCAGGATTTTTCTCCATATAGTGGACTTCAATGGACTCCAAACGGTTGAAGGTCAAAATTACAGTTTCAGTGCAGCTTCAAAGAGCTCTACGCGATCCCAGACGAGGAATAAGTGTCTTATCTACAGAAACCATCACTAATTTTCTTAAAAAAAAAAAAAAAAAAAAAGTACTTTTAACCATAAACGCTCTTCTTGAACTAGCTCTCTTCTTCTTCTTCTTCTCTATTAGAATTCCGGCACTGCCTGCTAAGTGTATTACTGCCCTCCACAGGTCAAAGTTTGAACTAATTGTTATATACTTGCACTAGCATATTGTGTATGACAATTTAGTTTAAACTTTGACCTGTGGAGGGCAGTAATACACTTAGCAGTGTCTACACTGCGAGAATTCTAATTGAGAAGAAGAAGAGAGCTAGTTCAAGATGAGCGTTTATGGTTAAAAGTATATAATTTTTATTTTTTTTTTTAGAAAATGGCCAATCGTTTCACTAGATAAGTCTCTTATTCCTCATCTGGTATCGTTTAAAGCTCTTTGAACCTGCAATGAAACTGTAATTTTGACTGTTTGGAGTCCATTGAAGTCCACTATATGGAGAAAAATCCTGGAATGTTTTCATCAAAAACCTTAATTTCTTTTCGACTGAAAGACATGAACATCTTGGATGACATGGGGGTGAGTAAATTATCAGGAAATTTTAATGTTAAAGTGAACTAATCCTTTAACCTAAAAAAGATATATAATAAGGGAACATCATATTTAGAGGTCCGGATCATCAAAAAGTTAGATAATCTAATGTGAGCTAATGATTATAGACTCAGGCTGTCACTGACCGCATCACCCACTAACTAGATCCTTACACGACCTAAACTAGTCCCCGTCAAAACTTTCTGAGGAGTTTATCTGACTCGTTACCTGACAAACGACTAGTCTAAACACCTAAAGAAGAACATAAACATGCGAGATGTAGATATAGATGCGAGATGATTCGCTTTAATTCGAATCGTAGTTTAATTCGAATCGGTCGTCGGTTTGCGTCAGGGAAAACTGAGAGAAAACGATACTCACTGATCGCCATACTCTGGAATGAAGTGGATCTCTTGCAGTTACATGTACAGGAGACATTGGTGTGGGTGTCGGTGGTTCCGTTCATCAGACCCATGAAGCTGAACATTGAAAAAAATCTCACGGGGATCGACGAGGAAAAAAGGGGGGGATTCACCGCGCGCTGTCGAATAAAAACATTGACGCAGGCTTTTCCTCTTCCTTCACCGACGGTTCTTTCTTCCAGGGCTTTCGTCGCGGCTTTCCTTTAGCCGCCTTCCCCCCGCCCCCGTCCCGCTGTCTGGCCTCTGGACTCCAGTATTCCCGGTGTTATTCCCAGACGGTTTGTACTACTTTCCAGCCGTCTGCGCGCACCTCATTCAAGTCCAAGTTGGCTGGGAACCCGCGGGGGGGCGGCGCTACTGCACTGGGGGCGGGGCTTAGAGGCAGACAGCATCACGTCACTGCCAGACTTGGCCTTTGACTGAGTGCATGAGCCAATTCTGCTCTGCTTTTGATCTGCTAGATAGACATGCAACAGCAAACAGATTCGGAAAGCGTTCCTTTGTGACGGATGGAGATTGGAATGTGTTTGGAAAATATTGATGTGTATCCTTATCCAGCAGGGTTCACTTTAAAATCCTTCATAATATCTGTTCTGTTCATTTCTGAATATTATGGCATTGATGAGACATGCTCTTTTTAAAATAAATAATAAAATAAAAACTGGTTTAACCTGTTAGCTGTCACTGGTCCACCGGTGGCGGACCATTACATATTTAAAACAGTAATATCCTATACTAAACCTAAACTAAACTATATGTCATTTGAAAGCTTAGAACTTTTTCATATTTGGTGACAGAGGAGCAGTAATTTATCAAGGCATGTTCAGACCTTTATTTTGAAATTTGCGATGAACATGAAAAATCATTAAAGAAACATGTTTGTTTTCATGCCAAGAGTTCAAAAGATAACATCCATTAATTTTTTTTTGAGGAAAAAAGGTTGAAAATGTTTTTAATAGAAAAAAATAAAATACATTTATGATTGTGGCGGCGAGCTATAACCCACATATATGTTGTTTTTATGTTTATTAGAGGCTGAATTCATATCAAATTCTGCCCATACTACTTCTATATAGGATGTCTACTTCATAAATTGTATGAAAATTATATGGTTCCGATCACTCAAACCATATATGGAAATGGAGGCGCCCTTATATGGTCAGTAATGGAGCTTGGGTGTCATCTAGTGAAAAAGTGTGGTACTGCGCCCAAACAAAATCTTACTGAAAGCTCATTTTTTGAGATATCAACCTAAAATTTAGACTCAACTTGTTGAGATTTCTGGCTTTGATTTTCTTGCAGTTTTAGAGTAAAACTTGTTTTGTAAAATTTATATTTTATATAAAATATTATATTTTTACATTTACTTCTAACTTCTTTTTTTCACTTTCACTTACATAAGTTATTTCACTTCTACAATAATCTGCCAAATTTCATCTTTAAAACAAGACCATGTTTTTAAAACAAGCCTTATGTCTATATTCAAAGTTCACTTTAAAATCCTTCATAATATCTGTCCTGTCCATTTCTGAATATTATGACATTGATGAGACATCTAAAAGACATTATTTTTTATTATATTGATGACAAAAATAGACCCTTTGAGTACATTGTTAATTTCTTTATTTTATGTGGCAAATTCTTTATTCATAAACAAAAGTTTGCAAATAATATTCCATCCTATCCCCATTTCAAAACTGAATTAATATCACTTCTCAAATCTCTTTGTTATATAAATAACAAAAAAAAATCCCTAAAATGTATAAAATATTATGAAGAAATTTTTAAAGAAAATACATGTATTTAAAAGCTTTCCCTATATATCAATGTCTGTATGTTATTGTAACAATAATGATAATATAACTCTTGTTTTTTTGTTTTTTTATATGTATTTGTATGCAATTCCTTGACAATGTTCTTATGTTACTGAGCATTAATTAAAAAAAATTTAAAAAGACATTGATGAGACATGCTCTTTTAAAATAAATAATAAAATAAAAACTGATTTAAGTTCCTTTATTTTCAGTCCTACATTAGTAAACCACTCAGAGATATTTTATATTATGAAAACAGAACATTATCTCTTGAATACAGAAAATCACTTTTCATAAAAATTAAATCTTCCACTATTTCTTCTTGAAAATTTGAGAGAATAAACGCCCTCCTCTGGTCAAACACAGCACTGTTTTTTGCTGTTAAAGGAAAAGTTCACGCAAAAACAAAAAAACAAAAAAAAAAAACATGAAAATTATCCCTTTCTGACAAACACAATCAGAGTTAAAATTTAAAAATATTTCTTTACAAAATAATGATCTTTCTGTAATCTGTTTTATTTGAAATTAAGGTCCTATGATGTAAGGGATAATGTACATCCAGTTTGTTACTTTATAATCCATTACAATGTACAAACAATGTACCGTCCTGGCAACACAAGTAGTCATTTTCAATACAGTCGCTAAGCGGACACAAGACGGCGCCAGTGAGTCACGGTTTGTTATACAGCAGTTTGTTATACAGCTTCGTTGTTATTGACGACAGTCATTATCAGAAAATATTAAACTTCGGAATGTTTAAGAATGTCAATTGAAAACTCTACACATGCTGATTGTGATACATTAAAATATGAGCTTTAAGTAATAAATGGATTAACATCTCTTTCTATCTCTGACACACACTAAGAAAGAGAAAAGCTGCATATAATACGAAAAGATTGATAAAAACGTAGTGCTAGGTTTAAAGTCTAGATTTTTTTTGTTCATATTTTAACAGGCTGGCAATTAATGTGACTAACCTTTGTGGATGCGATGTCTCAAAAAATTTGATGATGTTGTTCCGGTATCTTTAATTGTTTTCCCACATTCTGTGCGTCTAGCTGATCTGACGTGATAATAATAACCCATACGAAAGAACATATGGCACGGTGGTTCCCGTGATGTTGCATGGGACTCTTATTATGACATTTCTGAGTTTATGCGCACGGACATACTTAATCAAAGTGTATGATTGACAAGAGTCCGATCTACCACGACACGTAAGGAAATATATGTGACGCAGATATTATAACACCATTTAAACACAACACAAATTCTTTATTATATCAGTAGTTAAGGGTAAAAGACTTGAGTCGTTTTTAAAATTTTCCGAGTCTTTTGTGCCGAGTCGAGTCCGAGTCTGAAGTCTGTTAAAATGCGACTCGAGTGCGACTTGAGTCCGAGTCTCTAACTCGAGTGCCCATCTCTGACACACACACACAGACTCACACATGTGCGCAAACACTCTCACGCACACACACGCAAACACGCACACATACAGGCATACACTAACACACTCACGCTCACACTCAGACTCACACACGCACACACTCACGCTCACACTCAGACTCACACACACACTAACACACACACACACACACTCACACTCAGACTCACACACAAACAGACTCACTCACACACACTAACACACACACACACTCAGACTCACACACAAACAGACTCACACACGCTCACACTCACACACAGACACACACACACATCCACACACTCACTCACACTCAGACTCCCACACAAACAGACTCACACAGACACACACTCACACACACACACATCCACACACTCACTCACACTCAGACTCACACACTCACACACACACACACTCACACACAGACTCACACACAGACACACACTCACTCACACTCAGACTCACACACACACTAACACTCACTCACACTCAGACTCACACACTCACACACACACTCACACACAGACTCACACACAGACACACACTCACTCACACACAGACACACACTCACTCACACACATCCACACACTCACTCACACTCAGACTCACACACACACTAACACACATCCACACACTCACTCACACTCAGACTCACACATGTGCGCAAACACTCTCACGCACACACACGCAAACACGCACACATACAGGCATACACTAACACACTCACGCTCACACTCAGACTCACACACACTCAGACTCACACACGCTCACACTCACACACAGACACACACACACATCCACACACTCACTCACACTCAGACTCCCACACAAACAGACTCACACAGACACACACTCACACACACACACATCCACACACTCACTCACACTCAGACTCACACACTCACACACACACACACTCACACACAGACTCACACACATCCACACACTCACTCACACTCAGACTCACACACTCACACACACACACACACTCACACACAGACTCACACACACACTAACACTCACTCACACTCAGACTCACACACTCACACACACACTCACACACAGACTCACACACAGACACACACTCACTCACACACAGACACACACTCACTCACACACATCCACACACTCACTCACACTCAGACTCACACACAAACAGACTCACACACAAACAGACTCACACACAGACACACACTCACTCACACTCAGACTCACACACACACTAACACACATCCACACACTCACTCACACTCAGACTCACACACACACTAACACACATCCACACACTCACTCACACTCAGACTCACACACAAACAGACTCACACACAAACAGACTCACACACAGACACACACTCACTCACACTCAGACTCACACATGTGCGCAAACACTCTCACGCACACACACGCAAACACGCACACATACAGGCATACACTAACACACTCACGCTCACACTCAGACTCACACACAAACAGACTCACTCACACACACTAACACACACACACACTCAGACTCACACACGCTCACACTCACACACAGACACACACACACATCCACACACTCACTCACACTCAGACTCCCACACAAACAGACTCACACAGACACACACTCACACACACACACATCCACACACTCACTCACACTCAGACTCACACACTCACACACACACACACACACTCACACACAGACTCACACACATCCACACACTCACTCACACTCAGACTCACACACTCACACACACACACACACACTCACACACAGACTCACACACACACTAACACTCACTCACACTCAGACTCACACACTCACACACACACTCACACACAGACTCACACACAGACACACACTCACTCACACACAGACACACACTCACTCACACACATCCACACACTCACTCACACTCAGACTCACACACTCACACACACACTCACACACAGACTCACACACAGACACACACTCACTCACACACAGACACACACTCACTCACACACATCCACACACTCACTCACACTCAGACTCACACACAAACAGACTCACACACAAACAGACTCACACACAGACACACACTCACTCACACTCAGACTCACACACACACTAACACACATCCACACACTCACTCACACTCAGACTCACACACACACTAACACACATCCACACACTCACTCACACTCAGACTCACACACAAACAGACTCACACACAAACAGACTCACACACAGACACACACTCACTCACACTCAGACTCACACACACACTAACACACATCCACACACTCACTCACACTCAGACTCACACACACACTAACACACATCCACACACTCACTCACACTCAGACTCACACACAAACAGACTCACACACAAACAGACTCACACACAGACACACACTCACTCACACTCAGACTCACACACACACTCACACACATCCACACACTCACTCACACTCAGACTCACACACACACTAACACACATCCACACACTCACTCACACTCAGACTCACACACAAACAGACTCACACACAAACAGACTCACACACAGACACACACTCACTCACACTCAGACTCACACACACACTCACACACATCCACACACTCACTCACACTCAGACTCACACACACACTCACACACATCCACACACTCACTCACACTCAGACTCACAAACACACTAACACACATCCACACACTCACTCACACTCAGACTCACACACAAACAGACTCACACACACTAACACACACTCAGACTCACACACACACACTCAGACTCACACACAAACAGACTCACACTCAGACTCACACACAAACAGACTCACACACAGACACACACTCACTCACTCACACACACACATCCACACACTCACTCACACTCAGACTCACACACACTAACACACACTCACACTCAGACTCACACACACTAACACACACTCACACACATCCACACACTCACTCACACTCAGACTCACACACACACTAACACACATCCACACACTCACTCACACTCAGACTCACACACACACTCACACACATCCACACACTCACTCACACTCAGACTCACACACACACTCACACACATCCACACACTCACTCACACTCAGACTCACAAACACACTAACACACATCCACACACTCACTCACACTCAGACTCACACACAAACAGACTCACACACACTAACACACACTCAGACTCACACACACACACTCAGACTCACACACAAACAGACTCACACTCAGACTCACACACAAACAGACTCACACACAGACACACACTCACTCACTCACACACACACATCCACACACTCACTCACACTCAGACTCACACACACTAACACACACTCACACTCAGACTCACACACACTAACACACACTCACACACATCCACACACTCACTCACACTCAGACTCACACACACACTAACACACATCCACACACTCACTCACACTCAGACTCACACACAAACAGACTCACACACACTAACACACACTCAGACTCACACACACACACTCAGACTCACACACAAACAGACTCACACACAAACAGACTCACACACAGACACACACTCACTCACTCACACACATCCACACACTCACTCACACTCAGACTCACACACACTAACACACACTCACACTCAGACTCACACACACTAACACACACTCACACACAGACTCACACACACTAACACACACTCACACTCAGACTCACACACAAACAGACTCATACACACTAACACACACTCACACACAGACTCACACACACTAACACACACTCACACTCAGACTCACACACAAACAGACTCACACACACTAACACACACTCAGACTCACACACACTAACACACACTCACACTCAGACTCACACACAAACAGACTCACACACACTAACACACACTCACACACAGACTCACACACATTAACACACACTCACACTCAGACTCACACACAAACAGACTCACACACACTAACACACACTCGCACTCAGACTCACACACAAACAGACTCACACACACTAACACACACTCAGACTCACACTCACTAACACACACTCACACACAGACTCACACACACTAACACACACTCAGACTCACACACAAACAGACTCACACACACTAACACACACTCACACTCAGACTCACACACACTAACACACACTCACACACACTAACACACACTCGCACTCAGACTCACACACAAACAGACTCACACACACTAACACACACTCACACTCAGACTCACACACAAACAGATTCACACACACTAACACACACTCACACACAGACTCACACACAAACAGACTCACACACACTAACACACACTCACACTCAGACTCACACACATTAACACACACTCGCACTCAGACTCACACACAAACAGACTCACACACACTAACACACACTCACACTCAGACTCAAACACAAACAGACTCACACACACACACACACACACTCGCACTCAGACTCACACACAAACAGACTCACACACACTAACACACACTCACACTCAGACTCACACACAAACAGACTCACACACACTAACACACACTCACACTCAGACTCACACACAAACAGACTCACACACAGACACACACTCACTCACACACATCCACACACTCACTCACACTCAGACTCACACACAAACAGACTCACACACACTAACACACACTCACACTCAGACTCACACACAAACAGACTCACACACACTAACACACACTCACACACAGACTCACACACAAACAGACTCACACACACTAACACACACTCACACTCAGACTCACACACATTAACACACACTCGCACTCAGACTCACACACAAACAGACTCACACACACTAACACACACTCACACTCAGACTCACACACAAACAGACTCACACACACTAACACACACTCGCACTCAGACTCACACACAAACAGACTCACACACACTAACACACACTCACACTCAGACTCACACACAAACAGACTCACACACACTAACACACACTCAGACTCACACACAAACAGACTCACACACAGACACAAACTCACTCACACACATCCACACACTCACTCACACTCAGACTCACACACAAACAGACTCACACACACTAACACACACTCACACTCAGACTCACACACAAACAGACTCACACACACTAACACACACTCACACTCAGACTCACACACAAACAGACTCAC
The DNA here is from genome assembly GCF_018812025.1 of Megalobrama amblycephala. Lineage (NCBI taxonomy): Eukaryota > Metazoa > Chordata > Actinopteri > Cypriniformes > Xenocyprididae > Megalobrama > Megalobrama amblycephala. The sequence continues at coordinate 2,290,349 of NC_063051.1, forward strand.
ACACACTAACACACACTCAGACTCACACACACTAACACACACTCACACACAGACTCACACACACTAACACACACTCGCACTCAGACTCACACACAAACAGACTCACACACACTAACACACACTCACACTCAGACTCACACACACTAACACACACTCACACACAGACTCACACACACTAACACACACTCGCACTCAGACTCACACACAAACAGACTCACACACAGACACACACTCACTCACTCACACACATCCACACACTCACTCACACTCAGACTCACACACACTAACACACACTCACACTCAGACTCACACACACTAACACACACTCACACACAGACTCACACACACTAACACACACTCACACTCACACTCACACACAAACAGACTCATACACACTAACACACACTCGCACTCAGACTCACACACAAACAGACTCACACACACTAACACACACTCACACACAGACTCACACACACTAACACACACTCACACTCAGACTCACACACAAACAGACTCACACACACTAACACACACTCGCACTCAGACTCACACACAAACAGACTTACACACACTAACACACACTCAGACTCACACACAAACAGACTCACACACACTAACACACACTCACACACACTAACACACACTCACACACAGACTCACACACACTAACACACACTCACACTCAGACTCACACTAACTCACACTCAGACTCACACACACTAACACACACTCACACACAGACTCACACACACTAACACACACTCGCACTCAGACTCACACACAAACAGACTCACACACACTAACACACACTCACACTCAGACTCACACACAAACAGACTCACACACACTAACACACACTCACACACACTAACACACACTCACACTCAGACTCACACACAAACAGACTCACACACACTAACACACACTCGCACTCAGACTCACACACAAACAGACTCACACACACTAACACACACTCACACTCAGACTCACACACAAACAGACTCACACACACTAACACACACTCACACTCAGACTCACACACAAACAGACTCACACACAGACACACACTCACTCACACACATCCACACACTCACTCACACTCAGACTCACACACAAACAGACTCACACACACTAACACACACTCACACTCAGACTCACACACAAACAGACTCACACACACCAACACACACTCAGACTCACACACACTAACACACACTCACACACAGACTCACACACACTAACACACACTCACACTCAGACTCACACACAAACAGACTCACACACACTAACACACACTCACACTCAGACTCACACACAGACTCACACACACTAACACACACTCACACACAGACTCACACACACTAACACACACTCACACTCAAGACTCACACACACTAACACACACTCACACTCAGACTCACACACAAACAGACTCACACACACTAACACACTCGCACTCAGACTCACACACAAACAGACTCATACACACTAACACACACTCGCACTCAGACTCACACACAAACAGACTCACACACACTAACACACACTCAGACTCACACACACTCACACACAGACACACACTCACTCACACACATCCACACACTCACTCACACTCAGACTCACACACAAACAGACTCACACACACTAACACACAGACTCACACACAAACAGACTCACACACACTAACACACACTCAGACTCACACACACTAACACACACTCACACACAGACTCACACACACTAACACACACTCGCACTCAGACTCACACACAAACAGACTCACACACACTAACACACACTCACACTCAGACTCACACACACTAACACACACTCACACACAGACTCACACACACTAACACACACTCACACTCAGGCTCACACACAAACAGACTCACACACACTAACACACACTCACACTCAGACTCACACACAAACAGACTCACACACACTAACACACACTCACACTCAGACTCACACACACTAACACACACTCACACAAACAGACTCACACACACTAACACACACTCACACTCAGACTCACACACACTAACACACACTCGCACTCAGACTCACACACAAACAGACTCACACACACTAACACACACTCACACTCAGACTCACACACAAACAGACTCACACATACTAACACACA